>NC_079914.1:15157389-15229948 GCF_024868665.1 Triplophysa rosa
ACATCGTCTCTCATTGAGTGCGAAACTGCTTTTATTTTGAAATTTGTCCTCCCGCACTCCTACCGCAATCTTTCATATATGCGCGCACAGAAAACCACCGTGCGTGAGGGCTGGCTTGATCGTCATTTTCAAAGTGGAGGCTGGCCTGACCGCAGTGTAAAAAAATCATTAAAAAAAAGATAAAACCGTCTTAGTTTCACAAACACGCTGTTTTAACCACCAATGCCTTGGATTTTGTTTGTTTGTTTTGTTTTGTGTGCATACTGTTTGTATATGGCCATTTAACTCAAGTTCAAGTGAAAGCGCTTTTCATACCTCCGTTCCAGAAACGCTGAAGGCTAAAAAAAAAACGTTGGCGTTCGAGTGCGCTGTATCATCTTTCCACGTGCGGGTTTGTAAGTCCTTTGAAATCCGCAATGAATCAAAGCAATGATCCACAGTAAATCCATCAAACGAAACGGTCATGAATGAGCATCAACCAACTTCAGATCCGTTTACTTTTCCGTTTGATCCGCTTCTGCTGTCGATGTCGGTGTGAAAGCTCACCCAGGCTCCCTCGGTCAAACTTTTTGACTTATTGTAGGTACGCAGTTTGGGTTTAGAAGTCTGTTTCTGACACGTGCTTTGCCTCGAATAAATAAAGTCATTGTCCATACCATTGGAATAAAGTCAGATATGACAATCCATTTATTGTCCTTTGGCATTGCAAATAAATAAAATAAAATAAAAACTTCAAACTTAAATTCGATTTCATTGATGAACATATATTACATTCAAAACATACTATTAACCGGTATCGTGCCGGCACAATACGTTGCATGCTCGACACCGCACGTCAAAAAGTTTGTTTGACCTTCCTTTGCGCCAGCTGTAACTCATAAGCACTTGGCTTAAATATACTCAAAATGCTCATATTCCCTCTAGTGTTACAAACAAAAATTACAATTCAATAAAATGGCTCCAACAGTTAGCATTTAATCATTTGTTAACCTTATTTCATCAGTTCTTCTGCATCATTTCGCAGCATTTAATAAAAATCGACAGATTTACAAAACGAAAATGAAAAAGAAAAATGGTGACAATATGCTGCTGAAATTGATTGATTGATTGATTGAAGCGCATCTCCACAATTAAGTTCAAGGAAAGATGACAGAGTGCATCCTGTAAGTTTTCTTTATTTTGAAAAAGCACAATGTTCTGTTTTTATTGCTGTTTTTAGGTGCATATTTAGAATATGTGTAAATAATTACACTCTTCCGTGGACAACTGACATCCTCGAATTAGAGCTAATAATTAGGCTACTTGCACTGAATTGTATGGGAGTACATACGTTTCAACAATTTTGTTTGGTAATGTTTTTACAGAACAGCTACATCATTCACAGACCCACTGCAAATAAATGATAGAGGAAGTCATTCGCAATTGCAAACAATCCGAGCAAACAGCAAGACAAGAACAACAACCAAACCGTATGGAGAAGGATATGCTTCTTATCTTAGGGCGTTTTCACACATATGGATCGATTGCTTTGTTTCCGAAACCAGGGGTTAAATCGCTACAATATTGCAATTTATTTTAGTTCGGTTCGCATTCACAAGGCAATATTTCCAAACTTTGTTAATAAAAGTCACGTGCGAGTAAACTCTTGATTGGTCAGAGTGCATCTGTTTATTTTCCGGGATTCCGCTCAAAGATGTCATCCGTCAGGATGGACAGACAGCAGCTACGCGGCATTTTTTGGCTTGTTTGGTTACTGCTGTTACGGAGTTTCTTTGCCTTCGTGCGGCACTGTTCAACCGACCGATTAAATCGCATTTGTTTTAAGCGCTCGCTAAACACTTGATACATTTCAGTGTTTTTGTGTGTTCTGGAGAGCTGTTCGGCGATGTGTTTCTTCTGACCAAATTTCAAGCAAACACTTCACTTCTTCCCTGCTCCAAGTGAGCCCATGGTTCATTTTGGGAGTGCGACAAGCAGAGCGGTCCGAGGGTTGTGAGGGAAAGGTGTGAGGCAGCTGCGTATTGCACCGGTCTCGCATCTCTCACGGCGGAGCTCGGGAAGCATAAAAGGAGGCGCGACAGCAGTGAAGGACGAGAGAGAACCAGGCCTGGATTTTATGTTATTTTTTATTATGTTTGTGTGGCCGGCAGTCGACCGTGAGGGAGCTGTCGGCACTTTACTTTCATTTTGTTGTTTGTTTATTTTATTAAAAGTTTGGTTTAATGTTCGCCGGTTCCCGCCTCCTTCCTTCCTTAATTCCTTACTTTGAACATTGTTACAGTGAGCCATTAGCAAAACAATCCCTTTTGCGTCACGCAACTTTACGTAATTACCCATCATACATTATGATACAGTCTGGTTCGTTGGTCCGTTGGGTCGGATGGCTTTCACACGTCTAGCGAATCGCTCCAGAATTCGTTTGCAATCGGGCCGAGTCTCGGAGCGATTGTTTTGGGGCGGATCCTAGCGCGAACGATGGACAATCTGAGATGGTGTACTATGATTCTGAGGTGAAATCACTTTCACAAAACAGGTAGTTTTTTTTTAAAACCTATCTGAACATATAGGAAAAAACAGTGTATATAGGATATTCAGGGGACTTTTATTTAAAAACACCACATCAGACTGTCCTGATATTGTACGATGGACAATCTGAGATGGTGTACTATGATTCTGAGGTGAAATCACTTTCACAAAACAGGTAGTTTTTTTTTAACACCTATCTGAACATATAGGAAAAAACAGTGTATATAGGATATTCAGGGGACTTTTATTTAAAAACACCACATCAGACTGTCCTGATATTGTACGATGGACAATCTGAGATGGTGTACTATGATTCTGAGGTGAAATCACTTTCACAAAACAGGTAGTTTTTTTTTAAAACCTATCTGAACATATAGGAAAAAACAGTGTATATAGGATATTCAGGGGACTTTTATTTAAAAACACCACATCAGACTGTCCTGATATTGTACGATGGACAATCTGAGATGGTGTACTATGATTCTGAGGTGAAATCACTTTCACAAAACAGGTAGTTTTTTTTTAAAACCTATCTGAACATATAGGAAAAAACAGTGTATATAGGATATTCAGGGGACTTTTATTTAAAAACACCACATCAGACAGTCCCGATATTGTATGATGGACAATCTGAGATGGTATACTATGATTCTGAGGTGAAATATTTTCACAAAACAGGTAGTTTCCTTTATAACACGCTAATCTGAACATATATAAAAAAACAGCTTATATGGGAATTTGGGGGGGTACTTTAAAACACACATCAGACAGTCCTGATATTGTGTATTAAAAGTTATCCTATTTGTCAGTTGTTTTTAGTTATTCATGGTCAGTTATGGTCACCCATAACCGAAATGTGACCTCTGCATTTAACCCATCGTGTGAGATAGCAACCCTTTAAAGCCTGGCCAGATTACAGGTTCGGCCAGATTTTACCGTGCCGATTCTACCCCTTTCCTTGAGGGCTTTATTAAGAAAAAAATCGGTCTCAAAAGCCCAGGATCGGGCCGAGGTTCGGGCCAAGACAATTAATCACATGTAATGTGAGGCGTTCACGAAAAGTCTCGAATTTAGACCCACCTCTAGCCGAATTCTGGCGAACCGAGAGAAAATACGTGGGGGAGCTCAAGCCCCCATAAATACATGTCTTGATATTATAGTGATTTAAAATGGGGGTTGATGACGCTTGGTTACTGTATATTATCGCTACAAGACAGATAGCAGTCACACATTCTGGCAAGTGACGGATGTGACTGACAGACCTTTAAAAATGTCGACCGCAAAAGCTCCTACAAGGGAATGTTGGACAGCGGAGATGGAGGAACAACTTGTGGCAACAACATGATTGTCTATATAATGTATACTCCAAAACATACCACAACCGCACAGATAAGGAAAAGAGCTGGGGAGAAGTCGTGTCGGTTTTAAATGTACCGGGTAAGTTAACTGCTAACGCGCAGCTTGTAGTTTCGTTCAACAGACTGTTATTTGGCTATAGGCATACATATAACATGCATTTATGTGTTTGTTTTTACGCTGTGTCTTATAATCACATTGGCATTCATCTTTATTCTCGGCAGTGAGAAAGCGATTTTTTTTCTTCCGTTATTTATTAACATTAAACTTAAGCGGCTTGCCCAAAGCACAGTCATAACTTCAGCCCTAGCAAAAAGCATTATAGCACCCCCTGCTCAAAATACGTTCCCGCGGCTTTGGACAGACAGACAGAGAATCATTCAGAGAGCGACAAAGACGTTACACAACCGTTGCCAGGTGAGATCAAGTGAAATTAACTTTGCGATGTCCCTTTGTTTACTTCTGTTTCCCGGTGAGATGACGTAAGAGGCGTCCTCTGGTATGATAATCTTAATATTATACTGTAGTTTGGGTGTTTTAGGATGTCTTTTGATGTGCAATTATGACATAAAAAAACTTCCAATCAAACTTTCTAAATTTTTATTTTTGCACTTGCTACCTTTAGTCTTATTTATAAACACAACTTTACCCCCCAACGTTTTCTTATCTGGACATTTCACATTTATAAATTCAAGTTTGCAAAGGGCAAACCTATTTTTGTAGTGCTTGAAAAAGAAGATTCAAATGTAGATGTGATGTAAACGTCTAAAAATAGTAAACCCATTAAAACGGTTACTATTAGCTCCTTTTACAAAACTGCATATCCTATGGATATGTAACATATGTGTAATTTAGTTGTACACTGATGAGTGTGAGCTTGTTTAAGGATTTAAATAAAATAATCTGTCAAAATTCTTTTTATGTGTGTACTGCAACCAGATTTTTAATCTTTCCGGATTTTAAAACTCCTGTAGTCTGAGCCAGGTTTAAGATTTTAAATAAAATAATCTGTCAAGATTCCCCTTATGTGTGTGCTGCAACCAGAATTTAAAATCTGTCAGGATTTTAAAATTTTTTTTAACACCTATCTGAACATATAGGAAAAAACAGTGTATATAGGATATTCAGGGGACTTTTACTTAAAAACACCACATCAGACTGTCCTGATATTGTGTATTAAAAGTTATCTATTTGTCAGTTATTTTTAGTTATTTCATGGTCAGTTATGGTCTGAGTCTGACTCTCTAACCACCAGGCCACAACTTCCCCACTAGGCCAAAACCAACCACCAGAATGCCTTAGCAACGACCTAGCAACCACACAGAGAACGCCACACAAACCTCATAGCAACACTCTTACAACCACCAAAATACCTCATCAACGGCCTAGAAATCACCCAGAACATTATAGAAACTACATAGCAACCGTTTAACATAATCTCTCATTGCACTAGCAACATCACTCGCCATCGGAAAAACACTAGCAAATGATAGTGTGCGAAACCGCTTTTATTTTGAAATTTGTCCTCCCGCGCTCCTACCGCAATCTGTCATATATGCGCGCACAGAAAACCACCGTGAGGGCTGGCTTGACAGTCATTTTCAAAGTGGAGGCTGGCCTGACCGCAGTTGTTTATTACCGGTGAAGACGGAACTAACAGTTAGTTCCCCTCAGACTGAAAGCGAAAAACAAACAGTTCCCCTGACTGTCCTTATGATGTAAATTGATTTCATAATTTACGGTCTTGATATTTTTTATATTTTGTAGAGGGCTTAAAATTCATTTAGATAAAACGGTTAAGTAAAAAGAAATTACCTCAGGAATCTCCACTCGGTCTGTGCGCGTAATGGCTTGTTTCGCGGGCTGCAATGACTGCTTCTTCTTCGGTGTTTTACGGCAGCTGGCATCCGGCAGTAACATGTTTCATTACTGCCACCTTCTGTGTGAGCTTCGCCCGTTCAGTTTGTTTCGAATGCTTTTAGCACGCGAGTATTGAATTAGGAAAGTTTATTTATTGTATAAAAATTTAACGTACATTTATAAAATGATACTTGCGTTGTATTAATAAACATTTTGTTATATAAAAAAATGACATTAATTTTCTGTACCAGTCTTGCACGTGAACAACGTCCAAAAACTCTCCTAGCTAGACGTACGTAATAAATATTGAACCTCGTATCTACGTCCAAGATAGGTCGTAGTCAGACGTCCAGATACCGTACTGCATTTGTACGTCGTGCAGACCTACAGATATGGTCCTGGACCGACCGACGCAATATAGACATGCTCTGCACGTCGGGCAGACGTCACCTGTTTGTTGGGATCAGTTCCAACTTTTTGTGTCTTAACATTATTGTACATTTTCCAGCAATAAATCATATCTAGATGTTTCTTTGGAGTTCAAGCTTACTCTAGGGCTAGGCTCACATTAATGATGTCATCATATAGAGACTTCGATAAAATAACATGCAGTTTCCAACTTTGAACAGAAGGGGCCACTATACTACTGGTAATCAGACCGAATGCAGACTGCTCATAGGAAACAGCCCCAGATAGCACAATCCATCTGGTTTACATCGATTTGACGTCTGCATTTACATCTGCAAGACATCTGCAATACATAGTTTGCTCATCTGCAATACGTCTCGGAGACGTCTGAACGTCTGTAATACGTCTGCTAAAGATCTGGAGATCTGCTGCGTAAAAACATCTGCTAAACATCTTAGAAAGAGCAGCTTTACATCCATTCTAAATCATAAACATCTTACAGACATCTTCTAGATGTCTATATGACGTCTGACAGCAGACATCTCTGAGACGTATTGCAGATGAGCAAACTATGTATTGTAGATGTCTTGCAGATGTAAATGCAGACGTCAAATAGACGTGAACCAGGTGTATGTGTGTTATCAGGGAGGACACTTACCGACTCATGCACAGAACACAACACACACACCAGACACATACACACGCCAAAACTCGTACACTCAACAAGCACATATACCGGAGTCTATCACAAAGAAGTACAGAAGTAAACATACAAAGGAGAAACACAGGTATATATAATGCAGAACAATGAACAGGGTGAACAGAGTGAATTCTCAATGGGAGAGGATCGGTGCGGAATCAAATTTAGAGGGAGCGGGACGAGAAAACAGTCCATCGCAGACCTACCGGGCGGCGGGCACTGCCCAGATCACGAGCAAAAATAGGGGGCGGAGCTTCATCCTCAAACAACACCATCAAATAATAACACACAAGCATTAACATTAAACAAAGTGACTTTACAGACAACATTTTGAACATGTTACAAATATTTTCTTTGTGTGTTAAGTCTGGCAAACCGCAAGCTACATACGCAATCTATATATTTACTGCGGTCAGAGTTGTCCATTTCAGAAAAAAAGTTCTTAAGTTCTTAAATATGGATATTAACTCTTCCCTTGCTAAAGATCACGTCTGCATGCCCTGCTAAATGTCATCCCAGCTAACACAGTACGTTCTGACGACGTCGCCAGTTCGTCATCATTTGTACCGTGACATTACTTTGTGACCACGTTCTGAGGACGTCTTTGCAACGTTACGTTTCTTAAAATGTTTGCGTATGTTCCAGAAACGTCCTAGCCACGTCCTCAAATAACGTCGTGAATTAATACCATGGAGAACGTTGTAGCGACGTGATGTACTGGTCTTCAGATGACCTGGACACTGGTCATTTGATTAATGAATCTGGTCATTTCTATTTATTATGTTATTGTGTGGGAAATTTATGATCAGCGTAAAATCTGTTATGATGTCAAGACGAATACAATAAATCCGAATTCTGACAGCTATTAAACAGGAGTTTAATTCGATACCACAATTAAAACTTCGTTTCTATTTATTTAGTGCGCGTGCGCGCCTTTTCTGTTCTGCCAAGAGCCGCGCGCTCGCATCATTTAAACGTTAACGGTCATTTCTTTTTTCCGTCACTGCCTGTTATTCCTTTAGCGGTTTATTAATATTCTTTCTTTACTTTATGCCTTACAGATGTGAGAGTAAACAGATATTTTAGTGATTTTCGATCCATTTGGCGCGTTTAAATGAACGGACCCTGATGTTTGTGAATGTGACTAAAGAAGCTTTTGATTGTTGTTTTTAAAAACGGATAACCTGCTAAGATTATGTGGTAAAACAACAATATGTTAAGCTTAAACATAATGTTTATTCATCTCTTTCAATAAATATCTGCTGTAAATCCTCTATATTGTGTTTTTTATTTTTGATGTACTATAAATAAAATATCTGATCATTGTGATGTACAGTGCTGTGTTGAGTTTTATAATCGTTATACTGTGTTATACATGTTATATGTTATACATATTTGAATAGAGAATTACTTTTAAGATTAAATCACAAATTAATTTAATCCGCCATGTGAGGGATGATAATTGTTTAAATTAAATAAAACAAATTTTTAACAACGTGACTGTTTGGTCATTAGGACATGCTCATTACGTCCCAGAGACGTTTTTTGTTATGTCGCTGCGACGAATATGCTACGTCCCAGGTATGTCTTCAGGAGGTAATCACCATGTTCCAACAACGTCCAATGGTACCTCGTCACGACGAATATGGGAATCACAAAGTTTCTGCGCTAGAACGTTATTATGGTACGTCGTGGCAACGACTATGGTCCGGTCCAGGTACGTCGTCACAAGTAACTGTGTAAATTGACCTGAATGACTGTAGCTGCTTTGTAGCGTCTTTGCTCTCCCTGTTGGTGACATTTGCAACTGTTTGCAAAAAAAACGTACTGTAGCTCACGGTTGAAAAAAATATAGGCATTATTCATTATATAATTTTCCCAGTTTAAAAATAAAATATAGTAAAAGGTAATAATTATTGTATTCCTTTTTCATTTTGCGAAAGAAATTACGTTTTGGATTTAAAAACGAATATTGAATGAATGGAAGATACACTGATTACAATCGGTCCGTGTATCTTTTGGCCATTTGTTTTTCAGTTTGAACTTGAACAAACGGGAGTGAGAAAACGGCGGCATTTTCGTTTTTCGTTCATCAAAAAACCGGAAAAACGAGAATTCGGCTTTTTTTTCGTTTTCAACTTAACGTTTAAAAAACGAATAAACAACTTGAAAACTAGTTTCTCACATGTGGGCGGTATGAAACGCCCCCTTCCGCTGATTGGTAAATCAAAGGTCAGTAAGCGACGTCTTCGGTTGTCCCTCGGTTCCGAATAAATAGTCCTCTGCTGCTGTACAGTGGGGATTCTTAAAGTATGTTTCATTGCTCTCATTAAACAACCGTCCACAAACCGTACAGGGCAGATTATAGACTGGAATTTCTTCTGTGCCACCTAGCGCATTTCATATAAATATTTATATCACAAATACTAATGTAGTTCGCATCCGCATCTTTCTAGCTCTCCAGGGTTAAATCTGCGTGGCAAAGCCGCGCGAGACACTGGACAGCAAGAAGCGGATTCATATAGCCTACTTATTTTACTTCTTTCAAAATTCGCTGTGTTCCGTTGTCATTTTTATTGAGGCTCCGTAAGTCTAAACAATTAGCATTTATTTTTGTTTGAGTTTAAGATGGCTAGATGTATCCCTTTTTCATAAAGGAAAAACTTTCGTTCTAATTGCACATTAAAGCTTGTTGTTCTGCATTTATTAAAAAAAGCGTAAGTCTAAATAATAATAATAACCCCGTGATAGCTTAATTAATTTGTATTTTGTCATCATTTCTCTCAATTGTCATCGTTCGCATGTGCCAGTCGTAAATATCACAGTAAAAACGTTTTATAAAATACTAGAATCTTTAGCATACACTGAATGATTTTTTCTGTGGAATCTACACAGTGACTGAACCTTGATCAACATATCTGACAAATAGGTCACTTTCACTTTGACTACATCACTGCACTGTAGGCCTGCATCCGCTGCGTACTGTCCAGTGTCTCGCGCAGCTTTGTCACGCAGCAAAACTCTGAATTCGTCTTGGTTCACTTGATGGAATGTACACAGAAGCAAACTTGTGGAAAAAATGTGGTAACCCAACAACCAGAACAGCGAATTTTGAATGAAATGAAATAAAATAAGTATATGAATCCGCTTCGTGTGGTCCAGTGTCTCGCTCAGCTTTGTCACGCAGATTTAACCATGGAGAGCTAGAAAGATGCGGATGCGAACTACATTAATATTTGTGATATATTTAAATGAAATGCTCTAGGTAACACAGAAGAAAGTCCAGTCTATAATCTGCCCTGTACGGTTTGTGGATGGTTGTTTAATGTGAGCAAAGAAACATACTTTCTGTACAGCAGCGGAGGACTATTTATTCGGAACCGAGGGACAACGACGTCGCTTACTGACCTTTGATTTGCCAGTCAGCGGAAGGGGGCGTTTCATACCGCCCACATGTAAGAAACTAGTTTTCAAGTTGTTTATTCGTTTTTTAAACGTTAAGTTGAAAACGAAAAAAAAGCCGAATTCTCGTTTTTCCGTTTTTTTTGATGAACGAAAAACGAAATTGGCGCCGTTTTCTCACTCCCGTTTGTTCAAGTTCAAACTGAAAAACAAATGGCCAAAATATACAAGGACCACAACCTTTATGCAACTTGAAATTCTCAATATTTTTTCAAGCACCTTTACCACATCAATCTTAACTAGTTGTGTATATAAACTTAACTGCAAATCATCGACTGGCCGTTTGAGGCTGGATCCAAAAGAGAGCAGAATATCATTGAGTCCCATGTTAAAATGCCCAACTTTCAGGCAGGAAAAAAACATGTTTACAGCCTGGTACAAAAAATGCTTTTGGTCGCTATAGCTAATTTTACCCTTCGTGACAACTGTGAGGAGGGTGAATTTTTTATAACTCACCCGTTTAACTTATATTAAGCGTTCAAATTCTGCGTGGTCACTTGATTGACAAGTGGATTCAGCAAGGCGCCTCAGCTCCAACCACGTCCCGCCTCTTTGCCCATTTTTTATTGTCCGGGAGTGACGACGTCCGGCTCCGTCCATTTTAAGCTTCAAAACAGCTCCCCAGAAACCTACGGGTGACGTCACGAACACTACGCCCAGTCTATGATATAAACATGTAAGTGATAGCAGGTTGCACTTTATGCAGTCCGTGTAGCTGTAGTGTACTTACCTAAGAAAGTATGGGTAGTATAAGGTAACTACAACTACAGAAATAAAACGGCATTGTGATTTTTTTAGCCAAGGCTTTAATTTGACATAGTTCAACGGAGCAAGCAGTATATCACCTTGAATTCGAAACAGTAACAGTGTAATAGTTCAGAAGAGTACAAACAGAGATGAAGGGATTCATTTTAAGAAATTAAACTGTAAATAATAAATATATTTCTGGGTTAGTTCATTAGCAGGATTGAGTCAAGTGCTTTAAAGCTGTCATGCTGTTTTACGCTAATAAACTGAGAGTGAATGTTGTATAATATACTGTAAAGATGTATATCAGAACTAAATCCAAATGAAAACTCATTTAACACATTTAAGATGTTAGATATAAATTACACTGACAGAAAGTCGTTCTATGAGAGAAAAATTATATATGGAGCATGCATTTGATATAAACCTTCAGATAAATCAAAGCTGTATGATACAGAACATTTACATTTATGCATTTGGCAGACGCTTTTATCCAAAGCGACTTACATTGCATTATCCTATACATTTGTTTCTAAGTATGTGCAATCCCCTGGGTTTGCAGGTGTGAGTATAAAGTCACAGATATTACATGCAATGCAACTGGTGTGAAATCTGATATTTACTGATGATTTGCTTGATTTTAATTCAACTCTATTGAAAAATGTTGATGTTGTTGGCAAATCAAAGAGAAATCTTTTTCTGGTAAGGTTGAAAAAATAACAGAAATTCATTGCTGTCTCAACATCCATTTTCGGCCCAAAAGGCACCATTTGGACTTCTAGAGACGATAGGGGTGCCGATTGTGATCAACCACTACAGTGGGTGCTAAAGATGGTCTCCTGATTGGTCAATTGAAATGTATCGTGTTAGCTTTAGTCACATGGTCAAGGAAAGGAGAAAAAGGAAACGTGAGATGCTTTAGCTCTTCATCTCCCTGGAAGCTCTTCGCTGGGAGCTCGGACTCTTCTTTTCCTTTGGGCTGCTCTCCTTGAGATCTGCTCTTGGATTCGCCCTGACTTCACCTCTTCACCTTTACCTGAGCTCTGGGCTTCTCTCTTCTACCTTTCTTCTCTTTTCTGTCCCATCTCTCAGACAATATCTCATACAGTTAATTGTGTCATTTATCTCTTACATTGTCAACAGCACACACAGACACATTTGTGAACTTATTGATGTGTGTTATTGTGATGGGTGTGTAATGTTGATCGTTACACTGAAGGCACATCACCATTGCTGGCGTCTCTATTCCTCAAAGGCTCATTCGTCTCCATCGACGCTTCTCCTCTGTTGGAATCTGTAAGAAACACAGACACAAATAATTCTGTTGTAATTTTTCGATAAAATCTGCACAATTATCTGACAACTATCTGACAAATAGGTTACTTTCACTTTCACTTTCAGAATTCAGCAGAATGCTTTTAAATGTGTTAAAAAGAGCTGAGAGTACGAAACCGAATACGTTTCAAAGAAAATCTAAAACATCACATCTAAACTGTTCTTAACGGTTTACAGTACAAATTAAATTAAAATAACTTGTTTGGTAAACAGTTTTTTTTGTTTTGCCTGATTTAGAAAAAAAAACTAAAACTGAGCTTATTGTCTCTATGATTTCAACCCATTCTTTGGTACTTATCCCCAAATCCTGCAGTATTCTGCACATTTCAACAGGTGTGGATTTCGTGCTGCCCTGTATATTTTTGAGCATGGGCGTCAGAAGCATGTGTATTTTAGAGAGTAAAAACTACACTCATTCACCAACAGCTTCAATGGAGTAGCGAGTAAGACACATGAACGGTAGTTGTGATGCTATATTGATGCAGGTTCAAATCCACCTTCACTCTTCTATCTTTTCACATCACATATTAGATCACACAGGCATTTGTTTTCAACAAAATGAAGAAACTATTTGAGAACAGGTGTTTAATATTAAAGTGTATAGTAAGGTTAGGGATAGTAGGGAGGTCTTCATTGTTCCAATTAGTTGGCATCCACTTAATACATTTAATAAATATAATCATTTACACTCAATAACTGTTGTATGTCATGTATAATGCACAACATTACTTGTTACCTTGCTGTGTCTAAACGGAAGGAAGTTTAATTTATATGGACTCGACATATGCCAATATTTTTTATTTTAACAGTCACATAACAATCTCCTCTGTTCAAGACGATGTATAAATATTGCAAGATGAATTAGATTTGTTTGCGCTCGTCATTGTTCTGTATTTGCGGCTTTATTTAATGCTAAAAATAAAGCATGTCTTAAACCCTGCGCTAGTTTGCGCTGCTCTTAGTAGATTGTGTTGGTCATTATGGGAATGAGATGTTGCGCCTGTGTTTTTTAATGTCAGTAAATCACCCGCAGAAATTTTCACTCCCATCTGCGCTTTTTTTAAATTGCGCCGTCGCACTTTTTTGCCCTGTCTAGTAAATCTGGCCCCATGTGTTATTTTAACACATTGTGTGTTGCTTTTGTGTAAATTAAAGGGACAACACAAGTTGTGGTAAAAGTAACACAAAATGTGTTGCCCCAGAAACAACACAGAAATGTGTTCAGTTAAGGACAACACAGTTGTGTTTCCAACACTATTAATTACACATCGGCTTTAACACATTAACTATAAAGTAATTATGATATTAATTGATAGCTGTAATATAAATGTATTAACAGAGCTTTTCATTAGTATGATGCTGTTTGATATCTGAGAAAAACCTTTTGCACAAATGCACAAAACATTTGAACCCTGAATATAAACAAACATGTTTAAGTGTATTAATCTCCACTGCAGCACAATAAAGAGGATGATTTTACTCTTGTTGTATCAGCTGTACATCATTCTTACCTCGATGTCTCATTTTGCGGCGACGGTAGATCACAACACCAACAACAGCAGCAATAACCAGGAGGAGAAGAGAAACACACATTACTGGAATCACACCTGATGAGTGACCTGTGGAGGATAAAACATATTCATCATCATCATTAATGAATCCTTCACTGGCTTCTGTAATGACAGAGAGACAGTTATTAACATTAATAATGAATTTATCAATCTGATCATAAACATCAGAAATCATCATCAGATTTGATTAAAACACTCAATTTTTATATGATCTATAAATGAATCAAACAGTAAGAGAACAATATCTAAATATCTATATATATGTCAGGTGTAATAAGTGAATGATGTTCAGAATGATCGTGTTGATGTCATGCATTACTGTGTGTTCACAGCAGGTGTTCATGTGTATATATGAATTATCAGGACATTACACACTGTTAGTAAATAAACGTCATGTGTTTGTGTGTAAGAGCACTGACATAAAGAAGAGTCAGTGACACAAATACTGATCGATCTGCATTTTTAACATCACTGTGACAGATTTATTGAAATGAACTTTTTAGAAATATTGTCTTTGCACAATGCTTTAATGTAAAGTGAGACGAAACTGTTCTGAAAAGACTTTAATTATACTGAAGAGATCTCCTCACCTGAGTCAGTGACACTGAATGTCTTGTGTATAGTGTGTGTGTTTCCGATGGTGACGTCTGCTTCATACGGTCCAGAGTCTTCATTCTTCATGTGTGTGATGGTGAGAGATCCAGTCTGATCATCCAGCTTCAGTCTGTCTCTGAATCTCTCTTCAATCAAATGTGTTGAGATCTTTCCATTCACTGTAATGATTTCAGCTACAGGAGACTTGTTGTGTTTGATCTTCCAGTGTATCTGGTCATTTCTCTGTTCATCAGTAACATCAATGTGTAGAGTGACAGAATCTCTCTCTTTCACTATCTTCACTTCAGGAGACAAACCTGCAGAACAACCAGAAAGAGGAAAAGAGAAAGAGTTAGTAAAACAGTGTCATGTGAGTCAGACACAAGCGGTCAACACTGAATCAATACAGATACACAAACACTCAAAGAAGCCGATTTAAAGGACGTCAAACAATGCAAACACAGCATTTAGACTCATGTTCACTGCGATGTTCACATGACAGCTGTGAAGAACCGCCCACTGAGCTGTCAATCAATCACTGTGACAAAACAAGGGTTTTAATCATTGTGGTTATGTGTGGATAGAAAGAAAACTAAAATAAAAAAGTTTATATATATTTTCAGTTTTTGAATGCAGTGACACAGGTTGTTTGAAGAACATCAGAGATCAGGGCTCTAGACTGCCACCAAAATGGTCGCAAATGCCATCGTTTTTTATAACGTGCGAGGTTGTTGCGAGTTGCCCCGCCAAAGATTTATTTGAACATTTGATGTGATTTATGAGTGGTGAATGACGCGCTTGTGATAAGTGCAGAAGAGAGCGAGCAGAGAGCTCGTGCACTCTCTCTGTCTGCAAACTAAAGTGTGCGTTCCACTTCATTTGGTGTTGCTCAGACCGAAAGGCATAAAAGCATCGCGGGACAGACTCTCTGACGGATCATTGATGTCATATTACGATCGTTCTGTTGAACACGTCGGTTTCTGAACTGTCTCTCTCCTTCACACTTTAAGCAAAAGCTGTTGGAAGACAGAATCAATGTTTCACGTGGCGCATTCAGAGAATATTTTGTATCTGAATCACAGCTGGGTGTGAATGTGTGAAAAACATGTTGCCCTTTCTTCCCTGACAAGTGTTCCGCACATGCAGCTGACATAAAGGAAAAATCCTATCCAGTGAAGTGTTTTCAGTGTTAACTTCTATCTTTTACGATGTCCTACAGCTGTGAAAAACAAACAGCGCATCAATGTCCGCTAATGTCCGATTCGTGACGTAACGACTCATTTGAACCAATTCATTTTGTTGAAACAACTCGTATGTCAAACACTGAACTCACGAGACTCACTGACTGAACCCATCAAATCAGTCACTCAAAACACAACCCTGATAGCACACATACATCTGGCTTACGTCTATTTGACGTCTGCATTTACATCTGCAAGACATCTTGGAGATGTCCGCTGTCAGACGTCATATAGACATCTAGAAGACGTCTGTAAGATGTTTATGATTTAGAATGGATGTAAAGCTGCTCTTTCTAAGATGTTTAGCAGATGTTTTACAGACGTTCAGACGTCTCCGAGACGCATTGCAGATGAGGAAACTATGTATCGCAGATGTCTTGCAGATGTAAATGCAGACGTCAAATAGACGTAAACCAGATGGATTGTGCTATCTGGGAAGCGTGCTTAGACCATTTCACAAGACTGTAAGATTAGTAAGATTTAGTGTTTACAGTTTATTTATGACAATGTGAACATATATAATAATTTAGTTCTGAGTTACTTTTGAGTTTTGAGCTAGTTAATTCAATTTAATTTAATGTGGTAAAAATAAAAGACTGTTATTTAACAATAAGGTCCGGCAAATGAAGGCCAGTGGCAAAATTACAGCTTTTGTAAAGAGGACAACAAAGGAGGATTGTGAAGAGTGACAGGTTATATTTGTGTCAGATCATTTCATAGCCAAAATATAACATGAAAGAAGTTCATTATGGTATGGTCAAGGTCATTATGATTACTATAGAAACGGGTGCGAGCGACTGAGAAAGTGAGTCACACCAGTGCGACCAGTGGGAGAAATGAGTCTAGAGCCCTGAACAGATACAAACAAAACTATAACTTACAATACTCATCCAATAAAACTGTTTCATTCATAAATATGATGTAGTGGGTCACAGGAGGATGTTGACATGACAGATTTCATATATCTTGAGTTAACTGTATGTGATCATTTCACCACAGAATGTTTGACCGTTTGACCATCAGACAACAACATTAACAGCACAAATGTCTGTTATTTCACACTGTCATTGTTCAGGATGTTGAATGATTATGTTAATAAAATCATTACTAAAATAAAGCTTGTGATACTCACTGACACTGAATGTAGAAAATGAACTAAAATGTCCTCCTCTGTCTCCGCTGATGTGTAGTTGATAAAGTCCAGTGTGTTGAGATGTGATGTCTGTGATGGTGAGATCTGCAGTCTGAGGGTTCATCTTCAGTCTGTCAGTAAATCTCTCATCAGGGTCATAAACTGGATCACTGTTGTTGACCTCTCTGTTGATTCTAGCTATGTGATAACCATTAAACCACCACTCGATCAGATCAACTCCCTTTAGTTCAGTAAGATGAGTGTGTAGAGTCACAGAATCTCCATCATTCACTGACACTGTATCACCAAACACACCTGCAGACACAAACAGCGAGAGATCAAACACTGTGTGTCTGTAAAAGATTCAGTTGAGATCTTTCATCTCTGAGTCTTGACCAGTAAATGTTTTCTGCTTAAATATAAAGTCTGATGTAGTTTACTCGGTTTATAGGAAAGTGAGTGCTGTATAATGTCGTTACTTACCGTTGATGAATAAAGAGATGATCAAGAGTGAACAGATCGTGTTCATGTTGTTAATAAAGATGATCAGTCAAGTGATTCAAGAGTTTGTTCAAGTTTTCAGTGTTTGAGATCTCAGCCACCGCCTCAAACACACTCAACGAGCGAGAAAATAAAGACTAAACTAAACTAAACTAAACCTACACACACACATACATCCATGAAGAATAACTGATGAGTTATCACGATGAGTCCTCTGAAGATAAATGAACAGGGTTTACGTGAAATTCTGAAAGTATTGCAGTTTAAAAGTTGCGAAATCTCTTTGTGTGATCATGAGTTAAAATGTAGAAACAGCGACACCTGCTGCTGACAAACAAAAATGAACTTACAAATCTAGAAATGAAGTGCTCGAGACATGTTTTTTTGTCGTATTGATGATCATTTATACTGTATAACCAGTTTACTACAAATCTAGCGGAACCATTAAGTGTTCTGGTCTGTGGACCCATTTTCAATGTTTGTAAATAAAAGTGTTGTTTAAACCTCAGATTTACTGAATATAAACAATTTAATCTACATTTTCCTTAAATGTGTATTAAAGATTTAATGTAAGTGGTTAAATGCCTAAAACTGTATATTAAGACATGATTTTTTCACCCATACAATAGATTTTTCTTTTATCGATAGTACATTTGATTTTTTTAACAAAAACAGCACCTTTTTATAAATGTAATTTAAAAAAGAAAAAAGACAAATATTAACCATATGCTGTCTAATGGCAAAAACATAGGTAAAGTATTATACATATTTTTTGTATGGCTTTTTGATTTAAAAACGAAATAATGCTGTGGGTCTGAAAGACCTGTAAACAAACAATGAACACAAGGGTTAAAATAACTCTTAACTAAAAACTTTTACTGCATTCAGGAGAACTTATGATAAGTTCAAATGTTTTGTGAATACGAGCCCAGATTTCAATGACATGACAAGAAGACTAAAATAGACGTGAGAATGAATTACTGAATGAAGTCATTTTGTTTACTACATCCTAACTGTGTAAATATAATCAGATTTGTCATGGTTACCACACAATACTTGTTACAGTAGACATGAAATATATAACTTTGTTTTTATTGCAGTCATAGATGAACAGATTACTACACAAACACTATAACAAGACAAACATACAATAATCATTAACATTTGCAATCCAAGTTATGAGCTCATAGACGAATGTTGTATAATAAAGTCAAAAGTTATATGAAAAGCTAAACTTTGGCATTATAAAGTGGTGAATGTTGCTCGTGTACAGACTCAAAGATACACGTGTAAGTTACAGTAGATGTGACTGTGTCCAATATCAGCGATGATCTGATGGTGAAGTCTGAACTTTTCTACATCTGACGTCATACACCAGAACTGCGACAGTAGCCACGCCCACCACAGCAGAGATGGCCAATCGGATCACAGGTTCAGGACCATTACAACAGCATCTACAGTCTGAGGAATAAAAGGAATAAAAGAAGGGCAATTCCGTGAAAATGTCAACCTAACCATAAAAAAAGAAGTTTTTACCAAAGGTTTATAGTAACAGCACAGATATTAATATTTAGTGGTTCAAATACCCATGTGAGGTCTCTCTTCAAGTTTTTAAGCATTTGCTTTATTTTTTCAGAGCGATGATATAATACTCCATTTCCCCCTAATTATCAATTAATATAAGAATCAATTTCAGAAACTCCCACTTTGCCACAAAAGGGTTAAGAAGAGCCATCCGGGTCATAATATGATGACTGTGTGTGTGCTTATATACAGTGTCCTGTCGAAGTATTGGGACAATAAAAGCACAATTGTTCTTTAAACGCTTACTTTTGTTGTTTGGAAACCTTTTGTTCACTCCAGAGGTGGTGTTTAATTCAATGTTCAAAAGGAATCTGTGTTTTCAGACTTTTCAATCTATTTTTGACTGAGCCTTTGTCTCGCAAGGCCCTTTTCTCCATAAGAACATCCTGAAACACACTTTTTCCACTAAAGAGACACTGCTTTGCTTTGATCATCTTTGGACAGACAGTATTTTCTACTCCAAGACAATTCTGCAAAATCATTCTACAAAGTTCTTAAGGATTGTGGATCTGTAGAAACATTAAGAACATTTTACAAGATCTTAAATGTAGAAATTACAGACAATGAATGGGAGGAAATCTGGAGGGATGCAGAGACCTGGACTACATGAGTCATGACTCACCTGAACACTTGTGACAGACTTGAGTGATGTTGAGATGTTGTGTGTGGTTTGTGATGGGATTGTTGATGACACATCTGTATGTGTTTGTGTCCTCATATTCCTGATATTTATTGATATATGCGGATAGTATAGTCCCAGAGTGCAGGGCAGGCTGGACGATGGGGCGGGGCAACAAATTTGGAAGGAGTGTCGCTCCGCCCACTTCACCTTTAAATGGTTCATGATCAGAAGGATCTTATCGGTATAGAGAAGTGTGATGCGTTTAAAGCTTTGTGGTTTAGAGAAGCATGATGACAGTACAAGGAGAGTAATTTTTTTCTATTTATTTAACTTTATATTTTAACGTTTACCGTGATGTTCGAGAATTTAATGTGGCGTAACAACACTAAACAAACTCTGCCTGCGAAGTCATTGCGTGACAGGAGGGCAGCAAGGCAACAACCTTTCGGACGCAGCTCACACCACAGTGTCTTTTAACCTATAAAATTAAATTGTTCTTTGTTTTTTCCACTTTAGAAAATGTCAACTATGTCCAACAAACACGAAGAAGCACCACACCATTTAAACCAGAGAAGAATGTTTTTATCTATTCAACTGTGCCCGTTTTGCACTTTTACAAACAGTGTCTCATGTGCGTGGATGACATTTGGAAACTGTACAAATGGAGAGTGGGTTTTGCAGCCTGTTTGGAAATAACACATCTGTTGTCTGGGGGGTAGTATTGCATTCTTATCATGGGCACGTCATATTTTTTTACTTTTCAGTGTATAGTTAACGTCTTTTTTGTCTCATCCTGCTTAATAATTATGCACACCTGAATATAAAACATGTTTCACTCCAAGCCCTTGTTAACCATTAGGCCTATATCACTATTACAAAAAATATGATCCGAATATCAACTTGCCTAATAATTATGCACGCAGTGTATTAATATAATACAATAATGTACAAATATTTCCATAACGCCACCTAGATGTGAGAAGATACAATTTATCAGTGATGGTTTCTTCTGTTCATCTCTTCTGTCAGATCTGATATCAGACACCAGAACAGCAACTGTATAACCACACCCACCAGATCTGAGACGACCAATCAAATCACAGCTTCAGAAACACAACAACAGCACACACACACTGAGGAAAAACATGAATAGTTTAGACATTTTCAGTACCTTTATTTTCCACCCTTTCATCTGAAAGAAAAACAAACCAGCACCTTAAAAATATTAACGGTGTTAATCCAGATGATCTAATGTGGCTCCAGAATAATTACATGATATTTTAAAGTCAGACAATAGACTCATATGCAGGTCACAAAATATATTTTATTTTTATTTATATAAGAAAATGATTACAAACCTTATTTTGAATTATGTTAAAAGCAGCCTGGCAAAATGACAAGTCAAACTTAAAATAAGTGATGAGAATATATATGTATTGCTAAATTCTTAACAGGGTCTGCATAATCTTTATGCAACTTGCAATTCTGATTATTTTTTCCAAGCACATTTTATCAGTTCCTAACCACATCAATCTTAACTATTAATCGTGTATATAAACCAAGCGGCAATCTTCTCAATCTCTCTCGTGAAGTCGACACGGAAGTGACTTAAACTGCAATTCATGGACTGGCCGTGTGAGGCTGAATCTCATTGAGCCCCATGTTAAAATACCCACTACAGTGGGTGCTAAAGATGGTCTCCTGATTGGTCAATTGAAATGTATCGTGTTAGCTTTAGTCACATGGTCAAGGAAAGGAGAAAAAGGAAACGTGAGATGCTTTAGCTCTTCATCTCCCTGGAAGCTCTTCGCTGGGAGCTCGGACTCTTCTTTTCCTTTGGGCTGCTCTCCTTGAGATCTGCTCTTGGATTCGCCCTGACTTCACCTCTTCACCTTTACCTGAGCTCTGGGCTTCTCTCTTCTACCTTTCTTCTCTTTTCTGTCCCATCTCTCAGACAATATCTCATACAGTTAATTGTGTCATTTATCTCTTACATTGTCAACAGCACACACAGACACATTTGTGAACTTATTGATGTGAGTTATTGTGATGGGTGTGTAATGTTGATCGTTACACTGAAGGCACATCACCATTGCTGGCGTCTCTATTCCTCAAAGGCTCATTCGTCTCCATCGACGCTTCTCCTCTGTTGGAATCTGTAAGAACACTGACAACAAATAATTCTGTTATAATTTTTCGAAAAAATCTGCCGAATTCAGCAGAATGCTTTTAAATGTGTTATGGAAGTATGGAAACTGAATACGTTTCAAATAAAACCTAAAACATCACTTCTAATCTGTTCTTAACGGTTTACAGTACAAATTAAATTAAAATATTAAAAACTTGTTTGGTAAACAGTTTTTTTGTTTTGCCTTATTTAGAAAAAGAACTAAAACTGAGTTTATTGGGCCTCATTTATCAATCTAACGTAGAAACGAGCGCAGATCCGTGTACATAAATCGTTTTACGACAGGGTTTACGTGTGATTCATCAAACATTCGTATGCCGCCAATCTCATCGTACGAACGATCGTACCTTGATAAATGTGGCGGCTGAAATCGGTCGTAATTTACATATAACGCCCCTATAAATTCAGGTTGTAGACGCCTCGCCCCTAGATTTTGCGACATGGAGAAACGTAATCCGACCAAAACGAGGAACTTTTCCGATTTAGAAATTAAAGTTTAACCTTGGAAAGCGGATAAAAGGAATTAAAAAACAGTTTTGGAAAGAGATCGCTGCGGTCAACAGCGTTAGTGTGAACCGATCTCCAGCTGAGGTTTGTATTTTTTATTGGATATTTATGTTTTGTGAATATGACCGCAAATATTTTATCTTAGTATAGTGTTTCACTATTGTAAATTTACACTGAAAGTATTGTTGTTGCTTTACATTACTTTGGTTGTATAATGCATTTAAATATAAACAAAATTAATCTGACTTCAGTCTTGAAAAACTTTAAGTTACATTAATGTGTTCATGTAAAAACGAGATATAAATTACTGATCATTTTTAAGGCGCAATTATAGAATAATGTTTATATGTAGGCTAAATGTTTTTATACAGTTTTCTTCATTTAGGTGAAGAAAAAATGGTCTGTTGCGGAGGAGACAGATGCATGTTTCTAAGCAGGATAAAGGTTTAAAATCTAATGCTGCTAATCTCACATTTCAGGCTGCTTAAATCAAGTGTAAACAGTTTTATGTTTGCTTCATTTATTTTTTCTCTTTCAGATCTGTCAGAGGCAGGACCAGCGGTCTTCAGCCCCCACAAACCGGCCTGGAACCTGCCATACAAAGCAAGGCAACCTGTGACCCAGTGCGCATCTTCCATCCCATCGAACATCGCACAAATAAAAAAACATTAATTCATGCGTTTTGTCTGTTTTCATTAGAATGCATATTTGTCCATCAAAGAAGCTATCATCTTGCAAATAGGTAAACTAACCCATTGCATATAAATATATTGATTAGGCCTATTGTAGTTTTTAAAATGTTTGACTTTAATTGTGCATTTTAATTGTCGTAAATGATCTTAGTCTAGCCGTAGCCTAAAATTTCCTTAAAGTTTTGTACACCAAAGCACCTGTTAACCTTGTAATTTCAAACAATTAAGTGATCATATAATAAATAATGAAATAATTAAAAATACTTCGAAAAAAAGAAATCGCATCGTAATCTATTTTTACATTTGTTATACTAAACGAAAAAAAACCTAATCTTTTTTATTTGTCATGATTCCTTTTCAGTTACCAAAAGGGTAAAGCGTACACAGACACCCTATCTCAAAACTTGCGTACACGAACTGAGACCTGTCGTGAGATTTGATCGTAGCAACCGCTCACGTCCATATTGATAAATGCCAAGTTTTGCGTGGAAACGACCGTACGCCCAGTTTTCGGTCGTACGCTCATTTCATAAATGAGGCCCATTGTCTCTATGATTTCAACCCATTCTTTGGTACTTATCCCCAAATCCTGCAGTATTCTGCACATTTCAACAGGTGTGGATTTCGTGCTGCCCTGTATATTTTTGAGCATGGGCGTCAGAAGCATGTGTATTTTAGAGAGTAAAAACTACACTCATTCACCAACAGCTTCAATGGAGTAGCGAGTAAGACACATGAACGGTAGTTGTGACGCTATATTGACGCAGGTTCAAATCCACCCTTCACTCTTCTACCTTTTCACATCACACATTAGATCATACAGGCATTTGTTTTCAACAAAATGAAGAAACTATTTGAGAACAGGTGTTTAATATTAAAGTGTATAGTAAGGTTAGGGATAGTAGGGAGGTCTTCATTGCTCCAATTAGTTGGCATCCACTTAATACATTTAATAAATATAATCATTTACACTCAATAACTGTTGTATGTCATGTATAATGCACAACATTACTTGTTACCTTGCTGTGTCTAAACGGAAGGAAGTTTAATTTATATGGACTCGACATATGCCAATATTTTTTATTTTAACAGTCACATAACAATCTCCTCTGTTCAAGACGATGTATAAATATTGCAAGATGAATTAGATTTGTTTGCGCTCGTCATTGTTCTGTATTTGCGGCTTTATTTAATGCTAAAAATAAAGCATGTCTTAAACCCTGCGCTAGTTTGCGCAGCTCTTAGTAGATTGTGTTGGTCATTATGGGAATGAGATGTTGCGCCTGTGTTTTTTAATGTCAGTAAATCACCCGCAGAAATTTACACTCCCATCTGCGCTTTTTTTAAATTGCGCCGTCGCACTTTTTTGCCCTGTCTAGTAAATCTGGCCCCATGTGTTATTTTAACACATTGTGTGTTGCTTTTGTGTAAATTAAAGGGACAACACAAGTTGTGGTAAAAGTAACACAAAATGTGTTGCCCCAGAAACAACACAGAAATGTGTTCAGTTAAGGACAACACAGTTGTGTTTCCAACACTATTAATTACACATCGGCTTTAACACATTAACTAAAAAGTAATTATGATATTAATTGATAGCTGTAATATAAATGTATTAACAGAGCTTTTCATTAGTATGATGCTGTTTGATATCAGAGAAAAACCTTTTGCACAAATGCACAAAACATTTGAACCCTGAATATAAACAAACATGTTTACATGTATAAATCTCCACTGCAGCACAATAAAGAGGATGATTTTACTCTTGTTGTATCAGCTGTACATCATTCTTACCTCGATGTCTCATTATGCGGCGACGGTAGATCACAACACCAACAACAGCAGCAATAACCAGGAGGAGAAGAGAAACACACATTACTGGAATCACACCTGATGAGTGACCTGTGGAGGATAAAACATATTCATCATCATCATTAATGAATCCTTCACTGGCTTCTGTAATGACAGAGAGACAGTTATTAAAATTAATAATGAATTTATCAATCTGATCATAAACATCAGAAATCATCATCAGATTTGATTAAAACACTCAATTTTTATATGATCTATAAATGAATCAAACAGAAAGAAAACAATATCTAAATATCTATATATATGTCAGGTGTAATAAGTGAATGATGTTCAGAATGATCGTGTTGATGTCATGCATTACTGTGTGTTCACAGCAGGTGTTCATGTGTATATATGAATTATCAGGACATTACACACTGTTAGTAAATAAACGTCATGTGTTTGTGTGTAAGAGCACTGACATAAAGAAGAGTCAGTGACACAAATACTGATCGATCTGCATTTTTAATATCACTGTGACAGATTTATTGAAATTAACTTTTTTTAAATATTGTCTGGGCACAATGCTTTAATCTAAAGTGAGACAAAACTGTTCTGAAAAGACTTTGAGGCTAAGGTGCACAACTGATGATGTGTCGCATTGATGGGAATAATACAAAGGGCATTATCGGAAGCACCTCACCAAAAGGCATCTTTCACCCAGGATAATGGATGTGATGAAAGCGGGATCGGACACACATTTTGTCTGCCTAGCTAGCTGTAGCTGTAGTGAACTTGCTGTGTATGCTTGAACTGGACTAGTAGCTGTTTGTTAACAAAGGACTATTGAACTTCCTGCACTGCTTTTAAGGTAACTGTTGTTTGTTAAGTTGCTGTTGTTAGCACCTAGCCATCTAGCTTGAGTTACTTTTCACCTAGCACTTTTAGTCACTTTGAAGCCTTGAGCTGTTAATTGAGTAGGAGGGTTCAGCTGTGAAGCAATCACTGACCCATTAAGCAATCAGGGAGCCTGTGTCATATTAGCACTGATTTCTGACTCGGCAGCCATAGTGTGCAGCCCTCCTCGTGTTTAGACCGACGAGGTAAAGACCTGCGACTCTACCTGCGCGACTCCACCGAGCAAAGACAACGACAAGCCATGCCACGCCAAGCTTTCATTTAAATTTTTCCCCTACTTTCCTACTGTCTATTGTTTTGTTTTGGCTACTAACATTTGTTTCCAGTACATTTAGACTGTCCACCATAGACGCACTTGCAAACTTACACAGCGGAGACCTCAGCACCATCTTTAGTCACCCTGCACTAGCCCTCTACAGTCTGCTTGTCTGGCTGCAGGGTGCTGGAATTGCCAATCATCTGTCAAAAAGGCAGACTTAATCCCGGCCTTCGCCAGTCAGTCTAATCTCAATGTTCTGGCACTGACTGAAACATGGATCTGTAAAGAGAACACTGCTACTCCATTGGCCTTCTCCAACAACTTCAACTTCACCCACACTCCTCCTCCTTCTGGGCGAGAAGGGGGAACAGGTTTGCTTGTTTCCAACACCTGGAAATTCACTCCTCTGTCTTTTCCTTGCAGCAACTCCTCATTCGAATACCATGCAATCACCATCACTTATCCGTCAAAAATACATTGTGTTGTCATCTATTGCCCTCCAGGTAAACTGGGAAACTTCTTAGAAGAGTTTGACACGTTGCTGTCCTCCATCCCTGAAGACGGCACTCCACTGGGAAGCTAGGCGACTTCAACATCAACCTAGACAAACCATAAGCAGACTTCTTGGCTCTCCTCTCCTCGTTTGACCTTTACAGGGCCAACACCCCTCCCACCCACAGAGGAGGACAACAGCAGGATCTTGTTCTGACTCGTAACTGCACCGCTAATAATATTCTAGTTACTCCCCTGCATGTCTCTGACCATTTCTTTATAAAGTTCACTGTAACACTCCCTGTAATCTTTTCGTCCATGGTGTCTTCCTCCCTACCCACAAGAAACCTTTAACTCATCTCTCAACATTGAGGAAGCTACTGTTAAGCTCTGTACAACCTTAATATCCTGTCTTGAAAGTGTGTGCCCTCATCCCTCTACGCCTGCATGTGCTACACCCTCTTACCCCTGGCTTTCTGAGACTCTTGCATGTGCTACACCCTCTTGCCCTTGGCTTTCTGAGACTCTTTGTGACCATCGGACCAAGCTAAGGGCTGCAGAGAGGGAGTGGTGCAAGTCTAGAGACCCTGCTGATCTCTCCAAGTATCAACATCTTAGCTCCTTCGCTACTGATATATCTGCAGCCAAAACCAAGTACTTTCAAATCAAAATCCTCCTACAGGCTATCTCTCCGTCACTACTGCCTCAACTCGCACACATTATAAACACCTCCATCCCCACTGGTACTGTCCCCACCTCATTTAAACAAGCCCTGGTAACACCTTTACTCAAGAAACCAACACTGGACCCCTCAGTGGTCAGCAACCACAGACCAATCTCCCTCCTGCCTGTCCTTTTCAAGGCCCTCAAAGGGGTTGTATTTAACCAACGCTCTGCCTATCTCTCACAGCACGACCTTCTGGACAGTCCGCAATCTGGCTTCAAGAAAGGACATTCTATGGAGACCGCTCTCCTGTCTGTCGTCGAAAACCTACGGCAGGCAAGGGCTAAATCCTTGTCATCTGTCCTTATTCTGTTTTATCTCTCTGCTGCATTTGACACTGAGAACCCCTAGATCCTGCTATCCACTCTCTCCAAACTGGGCATCTCTGGAACTGCACTCAACTGGTTTGACTCTTATCTCACAGGCAGATCCTTTAAGGTATCCTGGAGAGGCGAGACATCCAGATCTCACCAGCTGACAACAGGAGATTCTCAGGCATCAGTTCTTGCTCATCTCCTCTTTTCTATATATACCACCTACTTGGGTCCAATAATTAAGGCACATGGGTTCTCATACCTTTTTTTATGCAGATGACACACAGCTTTATTTCTCTTTTCAAAAAGATGACCCCACCATCTCTGCCTGCCTTCTGGACATCTCTTCTTGGATGAAAGAGCATCACCTACAACTCAACCTCTCCAAGACAGAACTCCTGGTTATACCGGCCCAGCCATCAACTGAACACCACCTTACCATTCAGCTCGGATCCTCAACTATAACACCCACCATGTCTGCGAGGAACCTGGGGGTGATGTTCGACGACCAGCTGAAATTCACCTCCCACAGCGCAGCAACCTCTCAGACTTGCAGGTATGTGCTCCACAACATCAGGAAAATCAGGCTGTTCCTGTCGGAGCATGGTTCTCAGCTGCTAGTCCAAGCTCTGGTCATATCAAGACTGGACAACTGCAATTCTCTACTGGCCGGCCTTCCAACCAATGCAGTCAAGCCCTTGAAAATGATCCAGAATGCAGCTGCACGTCAAGTTTTCAATCAGCCTAAAAGAACCCATGTAACAACCCTTCTGATTTCACTTCACTGGCTGCCAGTTGTCACCCGCATCAAGTTTAAATCTCTGACACTTGCCTTCAGACTGATAATGGCAAATTCGCCCAGTTACCTTAACTCACTTCTCCAGGACTACATCCCCTCCCGTCACCTTCGGTCTGTAAATGTGCGACGCCTGGCTGTTCCATCACAGTGAGGCACCAAATCACTTGCAAAAACCTTTACTCATTTGGTTCCCCTGTGGTGGAATGAACTACCAGCCTCCACCCGAACTGCAGCATCCTTCGCAACTTTCAAAAAACTGCTCAAAACATACCTTTTCCGCATATATTTGACTAACCAATAACTGTCTGTCTGTAAAAAAAATCTTGTTGTTCATTCTCTCCTTTGCTTACTCCAGCTTTAATCCTCCTAGTAGCAAGGCCTTGTAAACTAACGGTACTGTTTAGCGTGTTGACAAAATGTTAATACTGTATGCTCTCCTACTTGTAAGTCGCTTTGGGTAAAAGCGTCTTCCAAATGAATAAATGTAATGTAAATGTAACTAATGAGATATCTCTCTGATAAGAGCAAGGAAAGGTAAATATGTATTTCTATAATCATTTATCCCCCAGACAGAGAGGATGCCTCCCAGACGAACCCAGTGAAACATCAGACCTCCTTTCCTCTATTCATATTCTTGACTGCTCTTTGTCATGCATAAGGTGTGGGAAATGTCCTATCGGGCAATTAAACTGTGCTGAAATAGTGGGATTATAACACCTAGTCCTATTAAGCGAATCTTATACTGAAGAGATCTCCTCACCTGAGTCAGTGACACTGAATGTCTTGTGTATAGTGTGTGTGTGTCCGATGGTGACGTCTGCTTCATACGGTCCAGAGTCTTCATTCTTCATGTGTGTGATGGTGAGAGATCCAGTCTGATCATCCAGCTTCAGTCTGTCTCTGAATCTCTCTTCAATAAAAGGTGTTGAGATCTTTCCATTCACTGTAATGATTTCAGCTACAGGAGACTTGTTGTGTTTAATCTTCCAGTGTATCTTCTCATTTCTCTGTTCTTCAGGAATATCAATGTGTAGAGTGATAGAATCTCTCTCTTTCACTATCTTCAGTTTAGGAGACAAACCTGCAGAACCACAGAATGTTTGACCGTTTGACCATCAGACAATAACATTAACAGCACAAATGTCTGTTATTTTGTTCAGGATGTTGAATGATTATGTTATTAAAATCATTACTAAAATAAAGCTTGTGATACTCACTGACACTGAATGTTTGAAACTTTGTTTCTGTCCGTTTGCTGACGATCTCTAGTTGATAAAGTCCAGTGTGTTCAGATGTGATGTTTGTGATGGTGAGATCTGCAGTCTGAGGGTTCATCTTCAGTCTGTCAGTAAATCTCTCAGCAGGGTCATAAACTGGATCACTGTAGGCCGCTCTGTTGACTTTAGCTATGCGAACACCTCTAAACCTCCACAGTATCAGATCATCTGTCTGTATGTCAGTAAAAGGATTGTGTAGAGTCACAGAACCTCCATCATTCACTGACACTGTATCAGTCTCATCACCAAACACACCTGCAGACACAAACAGCGAGAGATCAAACACTGTGTGTCTGTAAAAGATTCAGTTGAGATCTTTCAGTGTGTTTACATGCACAAAATAAACGGATATCTATCAAAAATCAGCTTATAAAAGAAACCTGTTTTCATGTGTTTACATGCATAGTAATAAACCGGCTACACAGAAAACAACGTTTACATGGAAGTTTGAGACTTGCCGGGTTTCTTGTGCAGTGACGTCACCATCGATAGTCTGTTTAGTCATTAAAAATGCAGCGAGAAAACGGTCAGAAGCTGTATTTTATATCTCTTCTCATGTCCGCAATACCTGCATATGCAACAATAGTTTTTCATTTTGACGTTTCTACATCAACTGCATGATTCCAGAGCGGACTTTTATACGTTATTTTACTATTACTTCCGTTTGGGACTTTTACTATTGCGCTGTCAGACATGCGCACATAAACAAAACTGAGAGAAAACCGATAAAGGCGTTTACATGCAGCGCGAAATCTGAGTAATGGGCAAAAAACAACCTCTGCCGAGCAGGTTTTGCTTACGTCGTTTATGAAGTTTCCCTGATAAAAGAAAACCGTTTCACACGTTTACACGACCTTACTTGTTATCAGTTTATGAAGCATAATCAGAGTAAGACTGCGCATGTAAATATGTAGAATATTATAAATATATATATATATATTATTTTTCCTTAGATGTGAAAGTAGGTCTACATGTAAATGTATAGTATGGTTTTTTATATATATATATATATTTATACATACATATGTATATTTTAATAACCCAAGAATTTGTGCCATTATAAGAGTTTGAAACGAACGTGAGAATGTTTCTAATGTTGAAAGGTGCTTACGAATGTAGTTGTTCTATGTTATTATTTATTTATTTATTATTATTATTATATATATATATTTTTTTTTTGGGGTAGAGGGTATCACAAGATAAAATAATATGTATAAATATAGAATTAAACAAAGTAGAAGGAAATAATGAAAGATAACCATTGTGAAAAAAATATGTCTTTTTAGGATTCTTTTGTTATAGAATCAAAATATATATGTTTTGAAATGAGAGGCATAATAAATTATAAATAAATTATAAAAAGACTGCATGTAAACGCACTCTTTGAGTCTTGATGATCAGTAAATGTGTTCTGCTACAGTCTACATTAAATATTATATGATCTATGAATGAATCAAACAGTAAGAAAACAATATTTAAATATCTATATATATGTCAGGTGTAATAAGTGAATGATGTTCAGAATGATCGTGTTGATGTCATGCATTACTGTGTGTTCACAGCAGGTGTTCATGTGTATATATGAATTATCAGGACATTACACACTGTTAGTAAATAAACGTCATGTGTTTGTGTGTAAGAGCACTGACATAAAGAAGAGTCAGTGACACAAATACTGATCGATCTGCATTTTTAATATCACTGTGACAGATTTATTGAAATGAACTTTTTAGAAATATTGTCTTTGCACAATGCTTTAATGTAAAGTGAGACGAAACTGTTATGAAAAGACTTCAATTATATTGAAGAGATCTACTGTAGAGTATTTGGCATGAGCCAAATGGTCGGAATCATTGAAAGAAGCGCTATAACCCCCCCCTCTTTTGTCCTGGTTTCTTGATACCATCATCAAAAGACCAAAGCAAAACCTGGCTCCAGGGGTCTGGTTTTAGGTTTTGAATTCTCACTGAGAGTTCTGATAATCTTTCGTTTCTCCGTGGGATATTTACGACTGCTAAGCTTCAAAGCAGAGGTGAGAAGTCTCTCTGTCTCATCTGAAACTTAACATCTGGGGCTAACCAGAGAAACTTCTCTGACAACTTCTCTTACCTTATTAGTAAGTTTATTTTTTTTATTTTAGCCTTGTTGTGGAAGCACTGTGGCGCTTGTGCGGAGGCAGCAGCTTTTGCCAGAGGGGAACTGGAATCCCCTGGTTGGGCCTGGGTTCTCCTGAGTTTTTTTTTTCTCGATTAGAGTTTTGGGTTCCTCGCCATCGTTTGCATACTGTTTTTTGCACTATTTGCCTGGCCGGGGGGGCTGCTTTAGAATTCGAATTTTAAAGTTTTAAATAGTTAGTATTGCATATAGGAATTTATAGTCTGTTTAATATTTGACCTGTGCTTCTCTCTCCTTTATCTTAAATGTGTGCTTTCACTGTGCGTGCGTGTCTGTGTGTTGTGTGTGTGCACGCGTGCTTGTCTATGTGTCCGTCCATGTGTGTGTGTCTATGTGTGTTAGTACTTGTGCATATTCTGTGTGTGGAGCGTTTGTATGTGGGTATGTCTGTCTTCTGTGTTTTCACCTTTTTTTTCTTGTTTTTACAGGTATATACACTGTAAAAATTAAAGGTTCTTTGAGGAACCATTTGGGGTTCTTCACATTGCCACACCGGCGGAACCCTCAGGGGAAACTCAAGGCACCTTACTGAAGGGCAGTTCTCTGAGGAACCCTCAAGGCTTCTTGGGGATCCCTTTAATTAAAATGGTCTGGAACCATCTTGGGTGCTTCAAGGCACCATTTCACAGTTTATATTTGCTATTCACAATATTTTAATAAGCGTAAATACTAAAACCAAATACAAAGCAAAGAGTTTATTGATAAACAACAACAATTTACATTGAATAAATATTCACAGAATAGTCAATATTGTACAATTCTACTTGTAAATTCATGAAACCAAATGTATAATTAATATTTTGTTGGTGATATTGTTATAAATTCATCTTAACAAAACTAACCAAATAATTTTCCTTAACTTTAAATATAAATACAGAAATATTTCAGGTACTTTGTACAAAAGTACAATAGTAAAAAAAGTCCAGCAAAAACGTAGTGTCTCATAGCAAAGCCTACATCCATGGTAAAGTTGTAATTTGCCAAAAAGCAAATCCTTGCGAGCAAGAAAAAAACAATGCTGTTTTCTCCAAATGGGTTTCCTGCTATTACCAGGTGGTGTGAGGATCCATGTAGGCAGCGTAAACATTTTTTCTATAGTGCATTTCACAATTTTGTATTGCTAAAGTAGATATGTATTTATGGCAAAAAGAGAACAGGAGCTGCGGCTGTTGGCCTTAGGTGTCCCAGGCAGTGCAAGGATGAGCATCAGGGTGGGCTGGAGCTGGGTCTGTTGGCCTTGGGTGTCCCTGGGAATAAGACATGGAGACAAAAAGAGGGATTTAGATAAAGTCTCATAAAACGTTACATTTAATCATTTAGCACATCGCAAATTTGTTTACAAATGTAACAATAAACAAAATATTAAAATGCCTGGAAGTCACTGCTTTGGTCTAAGGGTAAGGAGTACAATAGGCTTGTGGCGAGGAGTACAATAGGCTTGTGACGAGGGAGGCGTGACGAGAGCCGTGGGAGGAGCAAGCGAGGCCGGTGATGCAATTGATAATGAGCGTCAGCTGGGCGCCACCGGCCTCGTATCTCCCACGGAGGAGATCGGAAGCATAAAAGGCCGAGCGGCAGGAGCATATGGGGAGAGAGGACCGGGCCCGGACATGTTAAGTTTTGTTTATGTTCGTGTGGCTGGCAGTCGTCCGTGAGGGACTGCCGGCCTGTTTTACTGCTGTTTATTGTTTATTTATTTTTGATTAAAATGTTTAAATGTTTGCCGGTTCCCGCCTCCTTCCTTCCGTTTTATTGAACCTTATTACAGTGGTGCCGAAACCCGGGAGGAAGGAGGGACATGCTGTCAAAGAGTCCTCACCGCTGAGGGGGTGGTGCTGGCGCGTGTGCCCGGACGGGGCAAAGACCTCGCACCGTGTCCTGGGTCTGAGGTGGGGTGGCTGCCGTCCGCGAGGGAGCGGAGAGGTCAGCCCCGCTTGCCGTGGGCCGGAGCCTGCTACCGTTCGTTGGATCGGGGAGGAGCAGGAAGCGGGGGACCTGCTGCCGGCTGTCCTCGGTCGGAGGAGCCACCGCCGGCTGCCAGGACACGAGGACCTCGCTGCTGTGCCCCTGGGTCTGAGGTGGGGTGGCTGCCTTCCGGGAGGGAGCGGAGGAGTCTGCCCCGCTTGCCATGGGCCGGAGCCTGCTGCCATCCGCCGCGTAGGGGAGGAGCAGGAAGCGGGGCACTTCCTGCCGGCTGCCCTCATCCGGAGGAGCCATCGCCGGCCGCCAGGGGGCAGAGGAGGAGCGAGGGAGCGTCCAGTACTACCGCATGGCACCACGAGGAAGAGCCTCTCGGCTGGTTGTGGACCGAGCGACAGCGTGTCGGGGAACCTAAATTTTTTTTAGCATAAAAGGCCGAGCGGCAGGAGCATACGGCGAGAGAGGACCGGGCCCGGACAGTTAAGTTTTGTTTACGTTCGTGTGGCCGGCAGTCGTCCGTGAGGGGCTGCCGGCCTGTGTTTACTGCTGTTTATTGTTTATTTATTTTTGATTAAAGTGTTTAAATGTTCGCCGGTTCCCACCTCCTTCCTTCTGTTTTATTGAGCTTTATTACAAGGCTATTTATAGCAACAACTGTAATAATCCACTTTATTCAGATTTTTTCATTGTCAGTGAGTATTTTTACATGCGAGTTGTGAGTTTACTTTTCTTCAGTCCACAAACGAGTTTTCGCCACAAAGCTCTCTACCTATCTGCGCGCTCGTCTAACGTACACCATAAGCACGAGGTAATTACGCAACGTGAAGTGACGCCCCCTTTTTTAAATTAAATAACTGAACACATAATATCAAATATGTTCATAAAACAGGAATATTTGTACGTACCTTTGCATCTGTCAGGTTCTTGCATCTGTGTTTTTTCTTGATTTTATTCTTTCTTCAAGTGGGCACCAATGCCTTTCTGTGATTGGTCAAATTTCGCGCTCAAATACTTTTACTGTATTTTGATATACAGTAAATTAATTTACCGTAATTTACCGTACTTTAATGGTGCCAAGAGGAATTTTCCCACAATGCATCAGTAGCGTACAGTAACATACTGTACAACTGTTCTACAGTAAAATACAGTTGATATTACAGTTAAATACCGTGTAATTTACTGAAATCGCTAACAGTGTACTCACCTGAGTCAGTGACACTGAATGTCTTGTGTATAGTGTGTGTGTGTCCGATGGTGACATTTACTTCATACTGTCCAGAGTCTTCATTCTTCATGTGTGTGATGGTGAGAGATCCAGTCTGATCATCCAGCTTCAGTCTGTCTCTGAATCTCTCATTAATAAAAGGTGTTGAGATCTTTCCATTCACTGTAATGATTTCAGCTACAGGAGAGTTGTTGTGTTTGATCTTCCAGTGTATCTGGTCATTTCTCTGTTTGTCAGGAATATCAATGTGTAGATCGACAGAATCTCTCTCTTTCACTATCTTCACTTCAGGAGACAAACCTGCAGAACAACCAGAAAGAGGAAAAGAGAAAGAGTTAGTAAAACAGTGTCATGTGAGTCAGACACAAGCGGTCAACACTGAATCAATACAGATACACAAACACTCAAAGAAGCCGATTTAAAGGACGTCAAACAATGCAAACACAGCATTTAGACTAATGTTCACTGTGATGTTCACATGGCAGCTGTGAAGGACCGCTGTCGTGGCGAATCGGCCTTCCAACGCAGAAAGAAATCTGGCAGACTAGGGTTCCAGATGCCAAGAGTTTCAACTTTATTTGCTCGAGCCAACAAAGTGAGATATTCAGAGTTCATCTGAAGTGATCCAACAATACATATCTGACTCCATACTTTATACAGAAATCTCAGGTTGTTTTTCAGTGTCCCCCAATAAAGTTTCACATGATATCATCTTTTTATTAGCACGTCACCCTCTCATTTGCCACTATTATATCTCAATCAGGCCCAGCCGGCCCATCCATTCTGCGCTCGCCACAGTTATGTTTCCTGCTTACCTTATTAGAATTTAATCGTGGCGAGCACCTCCCAGGATTTTAAAAAGAAAAACACAGATATCATGTGCCAATCAAATTACACTTTTCCCGGACACATTTCCTGGGCTTATCGGACAATACATGATTTATCAGAGTTTTACTCTTGCAAATGGTTTAGTGTCATAATGAGCTCCTGGTTTCCGTGACTTTGCGCAATAACTTAAACATGTCTACGAAAGTATGTGTGGTGTACGTGCAGTTCCTGTCTTAGTGTGATAACATTTTGCATGCATGTGTTCAAGTGCTCAAACTCATGAGGCCCATAGCCCATATTATATCAGAAAAATACATGACACCTATAACTAACTAAATGTATCATTCTATATTAGAAAAAACACCATACCGCCCACCGAGCTGTCAATCAATCACTGTGACAAAACAAGGGTTTTAATCATTGTGGTTATGTGCTGATCTACAAGCAAACAACTTTCTGAAAGAAAACTAAAATAAAAATGTTTATATATATTTTCAGTTTTTGAATGCAGTGACAGATTGTTTGAAGAACATCAGAGATCAGGGCTCTAGACTGCCACCAAAATGGTCGCAAATGCCATCGTTTTTTTACAACGTGCGAGGTCAAATTTCACAGGGTCGCATTGGTGCGAGTTGCCCCGCCAAAGATTTATTTGAACATTTGATGTGATTTATGAGTGGTGAATGACGCGCTTGTGATAAGTGCAGAAGAGAGCGAGCAGAGAGCTCGTGCACTCTCTCTGTCTCCAAACTAAAGTGTGCGTTCCACTTCATTTGGTGTAGTGACTGGATCATTGAGAAAAAGCCATAAACCCATTGCATTGGTGAGAAGTCTCAGTCTCATCTCTAACTTAACATCTGGGGCTAACCAGAGAAATGTCTCTGACAATAGGAACTTATGTGATTAAACTGTCCTTTTCTATACATATATCTAACTATCTAGGTTGTGTGTTGGCGCTCGTGCCATTTCAAATAGTCTGTAACTGTTCGATATACAAGTTTAATTCAGGCTTTGTTTATATCCGTACATCCGAATGAATCATGACTTGATGCAATTCAAACCTGTCCATTTTCGATATTTCTAAATGTTTCTCTTTACAATTCCTCATTGTTTATATATTTTGTGTGACCATAGAACACATTACACTCATTATGTGATAATCTGGACTAGAAGTTTGTAAAGTTGCTTGGAGATCATAAAGATGCAAATTAGCTGTTGAGTGGACAAAGAACCCACACCCTGCTCAACCTGATTGGTTCATTCAAACTTGGAGGGCATGCCCTTTCATGAAGTTTAAATATCGACCGAGGACACAGACAGTGGGTTGTCAGAAGTTTGGTTAAGTTTTATCTTCCTCAAATTCTTTCCCTGAGAAGCATCGTTGGACCGTTCCTCGCACCTGCCCCTCTCGGGCGGGATGTGGGTTAGTTCTTATCTGGAGAAGGAACAATGGACTATGCTCTCGCACACCTCGACGAGCCATGCGGCCGGCCGAGGGCCGATGCCTGCAACTTTCAGCAGGACGGCAACTTTCAGCAGGACCGCATTCTGAAATTATTTGAACATTTCCATCTCCAAGCGCACACGAATACATCCAGCACAACTTGCAAGTATCCATTTGTATAGAGAATAGCTGCGTTAAGTTGGTACCTCTTTTTCTAAAAGCCCTCTCTCTCTCTCTCTCTCTCTCTCTCTCTCTCTCTCTCTCTCTCTCTCTCTCTCTCTCTCTCATTTGTATTTCATGTATTTGTTTGTGTTTATGCGATCGTCATTATGTTTACCATGTACATGTAGTGTTTAATAAACAACCATATATTCATTTGTGATGGGTTTTCTGTGCTCACGCTCACAAACTTGGTCCTTTTTACTGTGCTGGTTTACGCTACCATTGCTCTAAATACTGTTTGGTAAAGTCACGTTACTTATGGCCATGAGATAATGTAAAGTATATATTATCATTGATGCATACAAGTATTGCTATACTTTATATTACTAATCAGAGATTGTAAGATATGTATGTTTAATAATGATTATTGTACGTATTTTCCTTTGAGCTAAACTAATTCCTTGACTGAAATAGATGTTTTAAATAACTCATTTCATGGATGTGATCTTGATAGATCTGATGGAGAATCATATTTGGTGAGCTAAACTCATCACTATTTTAACATGCAGCTAAAACCGCTACATGGTGTTGCGCAGACTAGGGGCGTTCGGTTCCGGGTTTTTTGGAGTCGACTCCGATTCTCGACTCCTACTTTTGGAGTCGATGGAATCGACACTTCGACTCCATTTACTGTCATTCAAAATGGGCTCAGGAATACGAAAATAAAATAAATGAATGAACTTCAGCTTGGGAACTTTGGGCTGGCAACCAATCTCCAAAGTCACTAGCAAATACACGTGCATTTGTGCAACGAACACCATCACAGGGAGTTTTTTGTGCTGTCAGACCAGTTACTCCTTTCTGGTCCTAAACCGATGTGGTTTTCCAAGCGCACGCAGCGCAAGGACATGACGGCCCAGGTCTAACCGTAGCTGTAAACTTATGGTAAAGCTAAGACATTTTGTTTCCTTTATTTTTTTTAAAAAAAATTTTATTGCAGCGATTTTGGAGAGATAACAGTTACACAAATGAATATGTTTTGTACTTAAAGACACCGCGTTTCATTGTTTTGAATTGAGGCTCCGTAATGTGCGTTAAACAAGCCTAAAACATTTTTTATTTATTTTCGTTTAAGAGTTTATATATTCACCCAAGGCAAAGTTCAACACATTAAAAAAAAAAAAGGTGTTAAGCCTACCTTGTGTACTTTTCTTAAAGGAGGCATGAATTAAAATCACAATTTTAACCCGAGCTTTTGTTATATTAGAGGGAATCGTATTCACGCAAACATCATGTAAGTGTCAGAATTGAAAACGCCCTTGTTACTGAGATTACAACTGTAATTGACACCAAGCCCAGCGAACACCAGGTTCTGGAATGCACCTATCTATGACGACATTGATAGGTTGAACACTAGGGATGCACCGAATTGAAAATTCTTGGCTGAAGCTGAACATGATGTGAAACACTTGGCCGAAGGCCGAATAATACCGAACACCGAACATGGTTTTTTGCATTTCTTCTATGTATTTATTAAGCCATTTTTTTTCACTATTGCACAAACTGAATAGTCAAAATGTGCTTTTTATAATTTGTCTTGCTTTTCAATAAAATACAATACAACTTAATATAAAACTGAGCAAAACAGTAAATTAAAACAAAAAATGTAGCCCTCTCCCTTCACGAATAGCCTATTTTAGGCCTATAATAACTGACTGCTAAAAGAATGTAATGTAAGTTACTTCATTAAAAAGTGTCATTCCACATTAGGCCTATACGATAAAAATACGAATAAACTAAAACTGTTGGATTATTATAGGCTACATTGCAAAATGATTTTAAGAAAAAAACATCCAACGCAAGCAATTCTGACTGATGCTGACTGACAACCATTTCAGTTCACGTCTCTCCTCCAAACTCCGCCCACAAAAGCTGACTGTTCTCTCAGAAGGTGCACTCGTGGCCGAGATGCACAGAACATACTTTGAGAAGTTGTTTAGTACAGGGAACTGTGTGGACGCGACCACTGTATGATGTCAAAGGATGTCGCGAGCGGCGGCGCTACTGTCAGACCGCCCGCTTCCGTCTGAAGTAAAGTTACCGACCGGTAAAGACGCTTTCATTCGGAAATTTACTTCTGTGCGGCAAGTCCCGTGCTGTGTCTTTCTCTGACACTTTAAAATGCTCCACACACACACGCACGCACACACACACACTGCCAAAATGTTTGCGGCAGTAATAAAGCGCATGCATGTCTCTCTCGCTTTCTCTTTCTCTCTCTCTGTCTCTCTCTCTTTCTCTCTCTCTGCGCTAGTTGATCGTTTCTTGAGTCATGTTCGGTAAAATGTATTCGGCCATTTCACATATTTGGCCGTATACCGAACATGCGTTTTTTGCTATTTTCAGTGGCCGAACATTTTCGGTGGCCGAACATTCGGTGCATCCCTATAGACCAATTTGGAGTCGAAGTCACGGTTACGTCACTGCCAGCTGCGCACCTATATCAACGACTACTTCTCCAGCCCTGCCCACTGGTTTGCACATGACAATTCTGAAGTAACACATGGCGCGGAACCAGATAGAGCGAGCAAGCAATAAACACACATGTCGTTAAAGATAGCTAAATATTGTGCCATCCCTGGTTGTGGAAGAATACAGTCGCTGCATAACCTTCCTTCGGATTCCGATATTAGAAATGCGGGGTCAAAGTTTATTTTTAAAGACGTTCCAGCTCATGTGGGAAAAACATGGAATGTTTGTTTGTTTCATTTCTCTGAGGAATCCTTGTGAACAAGGGTCGACACTGGATTTGTGGAGAGACTAAAATTAAAAAGCAGTACTGTGCCTTCAATATTGGATCCGATAGGAATGGCGCGTCACTATTGCTTTGTTAGAGATCGCTTGATATGCCCTGACCGCTATTCGCACGAGATTAGTATTACCTGGGGACCTGTAGTCATTTGTATTAATTGCATAGGTTGTCTGTGATCTTAAGCCCGTGCGAATCGGGATCTCTGTGATTTGGTGAGCTCATATATCATTTTTCAAGGTTTTATCCACCGTTTGCGAATAATGGAGGCTGTTTGAAGTGTTTTGGTATTATTTCGGGTGCTGGGTGATATCCATAAGTTACCGGGAGTCTTCCGTTTGTTTATTTATCATGGTTTCGGTTTCTGAACTGTCTCTCTCCTTCACACTTTAATCAAAAGCTGTTGGAAGACAGAATCAATGTTTCACGTGGCGCATTCAGAGAATATTTTTTACCTGAATTACAGCTGGGTGTGAATGTGCTGAAAAACATGTTGCCCTTTCTTCCCTGACAAGTGTTCCGCACATGCAGCTAACATAAAGGAAAAATCCTATCCAGTGAAGTGTTTTCCGTGTTAACTTCTATCTTTTGCGATGTCCTACAGCCAGTAGCGGTTCTTCGGCACGGGCGAATCGGGCAGTCGCCCGGGGCAGCATTTTTTCAAGATACATGAGGGGTGGCACGAGCAGTTAAAAAAAATAATAATAATCCACTGTGCCGCCACCGCGAAGCGGTTTTCTATTATCTATCATTTCACTGTGTGGGGAATTGGCAAATTGGCGCCCCTGCTTGCTGAGAAGGTGCCGTGCACAGAAGCTGTGTGAAATGGCTAATAAAAATAGGTCATACAAAACGATTATGTGGTCACCATAAAGAGAGTTTTTTCACGACGCGTCATCAATCAATACTGCTGACTCGTGAGTGAAGTTCAGAGTAGAAAATAATTAATTATACTGCACGTGATGTTACAGCACATGGCTACAGCGATTCTGGGGTGTGATCGACTTGCATTAAAGAGCTTTATTTTCACAGTTATTTCTAAAGAAGAATCATTTTTTTCTCCAGCAAAATCTGCGATTTCCATTAGGTTCAATAGCAGTGCTTACTTTCAATGCCTGGGGGAACGCCAAGATGGCGTCTGTGTAAGTCGCATTGTTAGTAGCTCTTGTAGTTCCATGTGTAATACTTGACTTAACTTATCCTCATGTGAATAATATTTAATTAAAATTTACGTTGACAACGTTAAGAACCCTCGTGATGTGAAAATGTTGGTTCCCTTTTGAGGATGACTCCGGGACGTAATTTTATTTAGACTGTTTGCTGCTAACTTTACAGTGAACGTGCTCTTTGCATCGGACGTTATCTGTAAGCCACGTCACAAATCTTTTTTCCTAAGCTTTTTGTAACAAATGGAAGACGCCTTAGCAGTTAAGCGTGCGCATGACTACGCGAAGACACCCGTCGAGGAGGATTCAGAATTATTACCCGTACCCGATACTCCTACCAAGAGTCCACAGTTGAAGATGCGACGTAACGCCACAGAGACGGAGCCATCTACACTGCGTTCCAAATTATTATGCAAATTGGATTTAAGTGTCGTAAACATTTAATTTTATATTGTTCAATTAAAACTTATGGATGGTATTGTGTCTCAGTGCTCTTTGGATCACTGAAATCAATCTCAGACACCTGTGATAAGTAGTTTGCCAGGTGAGCCCAATTAAAGGAAAACTACTTAAGAAGGACGTTCCACATTATTAAGCAGGCCACAGGTTTCAAGCAATATGGGAAAGAAAAAGGATCTGTCTGCTGCCGAAAAGCGTCAAATAGCGCAATGTCTTGGACAAGGTATGAAAACATTAGATATTTCACGAAAACTTAAGCGAGATCATCGTACTGTGAAGAGATTTGTGGCTGATTCAGAGCACAGAAGGGTTCGTGCAGATAAAGGCAGAATGAGGAAGGTTTCTTCCAGACAAATTCATCGGATTAAGAGAGCAGCTGCAAAAATGCCATAGCAAAGCAGCAAACAGGTATTTGAAGCTGCTGGTGCCTCGGGAGTCCCGAAAACCTCAAGGTGTAGGATCCTCCAGATGCTTGCAGTTGTGCATAAACCTACTATTCGGCCACCCCTAACCAATGCTCACAAGCAGAAACGGTTGCAGTGGGCCCACACATACATGAAGACTAATTTTCAAACAGTCTTGTTTACTGATGAGTGCCGTGCAACCCTGGATGGTCCAGATGGATGGAGTAGTGGATGGTTGGTGGATGGCCACCATGTCCCAACAAGGCTGCGACGTCAGCAAGGAGGTGGCGGAGTCATGTTTTGGGCTGGAATCATGGGGAGACAGCTGGTGGGCCCCTTTAGGGTCCCTGAAGGTGTGAAAATGAACTCTGCAAGGTATGTAGAGTTTCTGACTGAGCACTTTCTTCCATGGTACAAAAAGAAGAACCATGCCTTCCGTAGCAAAATCATCTTCATGCATGACAATGCACCATCTCATGCTGCAAAGAATACCTCTGTGTCATTGGCTGCTATGGGCATAAAAGGAGAGAAACTCATGGTGTGGCCACCATCCTCCCCTGACCTCAACCCTATTGAGAACCTTTGGAGCATCCTCAAGCGAAAGATCTATGATGGTGGGAGGCAGTTAGCATCAAAACAGCAGCTCTGGGAGGCTATTCTGACATCCTGCAAAGAAATTCAATCAGAAACTATCCAAAAACTCACAAGTTCAATGGATGCAAGAATTGTGAAGGTGATATCAAAGAAGGGGTCCTATGTTAACATGTAACTTGCCCTGTTAGGATGTTTTTGATTGAAATATCTTTTGATTTCAGTAAATATGACCTCCTAATGCTGCAAATTCAACAAATGACCATTTTCAGTTTTTTTACAACCTATGAAATGTTTTCAAACTCTGTTGTGCATAATAATTTGGAACAGTGCATTTTGAGTTTTTCATTTTTTAAATAAATACTGTTGTCAGTGGGAGGTTTGTTCAATAAAATTCCAAATGTACCCTAACTGTTGATTACTTGAAAATTATACTGACTGTCATTTGCATCGACAAATTAGGAAAACCAGAGAAAGATATCATTTGCATAATAATTTGGAACACAGTGTAATTCAGTGCTACTGGATGCAATCGAGAGGTTGGGGAAAAAACAAGATGATTTTCTTAAGAGATTGATGACTATCGAAAACGCTGTTTCCTCTAACTCGAGCAGCATCACTGAGCTCGGAGCTAAAGTGGATGCAGTCTCTGAGAAAGCTGACCTTGCCGTTACGAACACTAGCGTGGTAAACGATCAAGTTACATCATTAAAGGCAGAAAACAAACAACTTTGGAAAAAGCTGGACGAAGTAGAGGCGTACAAAAGGCGATGGAACCTGCGGATTGCGGTGTCCCCGAAGTGGAAGGTGAAAATGTTAAAATAGCTGTGGTGGATATACTGCGTTATGTTTCACCTGCTCTGTCAGACGTCCTCCAGTCTTCCATCGATGTCGCACACCGGCTTGGTAAGAAAGGGCTCGCTCAGCCTCGTCGAATTATTGTGCAGTTTACATCTCGAACGCACCGTGATCGCATCTGGGCCGACGCCAGGCATTCCGAAATTCTCAAACAAAAGAACTTCAGGATAACAGAGGACTTAACACAACGTGCAAGGGAAGCTCGTAATAAGTTGTGGCCTCTCGTGTACCAAGCTAGACTTGAAGGTAAACGTGCAGGGTTTCAGGGTTCGATTGCTATCATCGATGGGAAGAAAGTTACAGTGGACAACGTTTAAGTGACTCTCTGATATCTGTATTCAGATATAATACGAAGGTTTGTCATCCTCATGAGTATTTTTTTTTTCATTTTAGGGTTCTGTTTTAAACCAGATAATGTGAAACAGGTTCTTATTGCAGTGAGGAGGTATGGACAAGTGTTGCACTTACTTAATTCTTTCCTTTATCTTATTGCGTAAAGTAAGTTCTTGGTTATATATTTTGTTGTTTGTTTGTTCTAATGTTTAAGATGTCTTGTTTTTCACTCAATGTTAGGGGAATTAGAGATTTAACCAAACGAAAAGCTTTATTTTTATATTGTAAATCGAAGTGCTGTGATGTCTTTTTTTTTGCAAGAAACGCACTCGGTTTCAAAAGATGAATCTTTTTGGTCAAATCAATGGGGGAGTAAAATTATCTTTTGTCATGGTTCTAGTAATTCTGCAGGGGTTATGATCCTATTTAATCAGAAGTGTGATTACACTGTACTTGAATCTCATCGTTCAAATGAAGGCAGATGGTTAATTATTGTTATCCAGTATGGAGTTAACATCGTTATTTTGGCCAATGTTTATGGCTTTAATAGACCTAATCTCAATAGTAGTCTCTTTACATATTTGGTGTCCAAATTAATATCTCTAAAGATAAAATATCCATCTACATCACTAATATTGGGTGGGGATTTTAACGAGGCTCCTGATTTATGCTATGATAGATTTCCTCCAAGAAATAACATTTCCACTCCTAACAAAATAATAAGCGATATATGTTCCAATCTTTCCGCGGTAGATATTTACAGAATTTTTGTACATAATGATATTTTTTCCTCCTTTACTTGATTTAAATCTGATTTATCACAAAAATCACGTATTGACTTCTGGTTAATTTCTGACAATCTGATTTCTTCTGTTAATTCTTGTAATATTTGTACTGCTCCATTGACTGATCATTCAGGCATAGAGTTAAAAATGTCTGACCCTACTCGTAATTCTTTAAGGGCGCCTGTGTATTGGAAATTAAATACTTCTTTATTACAGAATGATAATTATTGTTTGGGGATTAAAGGCATAATTGACTCCTTCAAGAAAAATACTGATATTTCACACACTCTAAGTTGGGAATTAATCGTAAATTTTCTATAACATTTAGTAAGGATCTGTCAAAAGCAAAAGGAATACAATATGCATCTTTATTAAAAGAAATCAATCAAATTACATTCCCTCTCCAACAGAAGAAGACAAAGAAAAGCTGTACTTGTTGAGAGAAAAATTAAACTCTTGTTATATGGAAAAATCAAAAGGGGCATTTATAAGATGGAGCCAAATGGATAGAAGCTGGGGAAAAGAATTCTGCATATTTTTTCGGCTTAGAGAAAAAAAGAGGGCAATATAAGAAAATTTCTTCTTTATGTATTGATAGTAATATTGTATCAGATGAGAAAAAAATCTCCAAGTTTGTTTCGGATTTTTATCAAAAATTATACATGTCATCCTTCAACCCTGATTTGAGTGAATTATTTTTTAGTAAAATACAACCCTTCATTCCTTGCATAAGTGCAATAAACAAAAACCTCTGTGAAGAAGAGATGTCATTGGAAGAATTGGATACTATTATTAAAAAAATCCCCTTTTAATAAAAGCCCAGGCCCTGATGGCTTTCCCTTTGAGTTTTACAGAGTTTTTTGGGACGACATTAGAGAGTTTATCTTGAACGTGTTCAATGAATGTGCAGAAAATGGAGAACTTGCAAATTCTATGAAACAGGGAGTAATTACTCTACTCCCTAAACCAAATAAAGATATTTTATACCTAGATAATTGGCGTCCAATTACGCTGCTTTACTCGGATTACAAAATATTAGCTTCTTTACATACAAATAGGTTAAAGCCATGTTTGGAGGAAATTATTTCTATCAATCAATCAGGTTTTATGAAGGGAAGACATATTTCCAATAATATACGACTTGTGTTAGACCTCTTAGATTACCCCAAACTGGTTAATGAGGAAGCTCTTATTTTATTTTTAGATTTTTATAAGGCTTTCGATACCGTTGAGCACAATTTCATGTATCAAGCCCTTACAAATTTTGGTTTTGGCCCAGCGTTTTCAAAAATGATGCACACACTTTATAATTATATTTCAAGTAATGTTTCTTTATCAACTGGTACATCTTCTCGTTTTATTGTCCAGACAGGCATTAGACAAGGTTGCCCTACTTCCCCTTTTTTATTTTTGTTAGTAGCGGAAACTTTAAATCTTTACACTGTCCATTGCTCCCAAATTAAAGGTATTGAGATTGGAGATTTCTCTTTAACGATTACTCAACTTGCTGATGACACTTGTTTATTTTTAAATACCATAGATCAAGTACCTGTTATTCTGGAGGCACTCAAATTCTTCTCTGATACTTCAGGTCTGTCTATCTAAAAGTGAGATTATGGCTATACACAATCTGAAAGAGTCCAATATCTATGGAATACAGGTTAAACAAGTGGTAAGGTACTTGGGCATTGAAATTTGCAAATCTGTCCCAGAGAGAATTTCAGAAAAATGTTCAAAAAGATTGCAAAAAACAAGGAATGTATTTAATTGTTGGCTCCAGAGAAATTTATCTATTCAAGGTCGTGTATTGATTTCCAAGGCTGAGGGGATCTCTAGACTTGTCTACCCTGCATTATCCCTTTATGTAGACTCAAAAATGTGTGCCGCAATTAACAAAATTTTATTTTATTTAAATTTATATGGAGAGGCAAGACTGAGTATGTCAAAAGGAGTATGTTAATTAAAAATGTATCTGAAGGAGGGCTAAATGTTCTTGATTTTGACACCATTAATAGTATATTTAAAATTAATTGGATCAAGCACTGTCTCAGAAATAATAATTGGCCATGGTTTTATCCCAAATTTAGTCTTTAATAAATGTGGTGGTCTCAAATTTTTACTTGCCTGTGATTTTAAGTGTACTAAACTTCCCATTAAGTTGTCCAACTTTCATAAACAAGCGTTGGAAACGTGGAAATTAATCTTTAAACATAATTTCTCTCCTCATTCCTGTGTTATATGGAACAATCAACATGTGTTACTCAAAAACAAGACTATTTTTTGGAGCGATTGGTTTAACGAAGGTTGTCTTTTTGTTACTGATTTATCAAACAATTCTGGTGAATTATATAATTAAAATGATTTTGTTAATACTTTTGGAATCGATGCATCTTTAAAAGAATACCACAAATGTATTAATTGTATATCCCCTAAACTTCTTTATCTTATCAAAAATGAAAAGACATACATTTCTGTATCTGGTTCTCTTCCAAATCTTACTGTTGGGGGCATTTCTATCATGGATAAAAGATTTTCCAACCTTTACTGTACATCAGAAAAATAATAACTAAAGATAAAATTGTCTCTCCCAAGGCTTTGGTGAAATGGAAACATGTTTATTCTTCCCTCTCTTTTCAGAATATGTGGTCAGATATCAATAAATATGTAATCCCAAATAAGTCAAAGAAACTCACTTTAAAATAATATACAGATATTATCCTTGTAATGACTTTATTGCAAAATTTAAAGACGGGTTTTCACCAGTGTGCTGTTTTTGTAAAGATAAGTCAATAGTACATTTATTTTTCAGTTGCTCTTATATTAAAATGTTTTGGTTTAGGATATCTTTGTTGATTTTTAAGACGTTTTATAAGTTTATTAATATAACTGACAAAATGGTCTTGTTTTTGGATTGTGATGCTGGTTCTTTGGAAATAGATAATATTCTTAAAATTCTTATTCTACTTGGAAAATACCATATACATAAAGCAAAGTTTTTGTCAATTGTACCAAATGGTAGATTGTTTTTACAGATATAAAGATATTTTATGATTCTTTAATATTATTGCGAAACAATAGCAAAGCTGTTAAGACATCTCGGCTACTGGAAAAAATTATTAATGTTTTAGATGTATAACTGATATATATATATATTTTTTTTTGGTTATTTGCATTGTACAATTTTGTACTATTACATATTGTAATTTACCCTATTGATGAAAAAAAAATATATATATATTTTCAATGCCTCCAACATGGCTGACTTCCGGATTGATGACGCGTCGTGAAAACACTCTATTGGTTTAGTCTTGACGTCTGGTTGTGTTGGGTGGATGGGAAATCTGTTGATTGTCGAGTGCCAAATAAACACAGAGATGGACAGGAAAAGGTCAAAGCCATCAGGTGCCCAATTTAGAAAAAAAAGAAAAGAAGAAGAGGAGAAACGAGCAAAAGATAAAGGTATGCAACTATGTTCTTTCTGTATGATTATTACGGTATCCATGTCATGAATGAAGGGCTAGTGTTAATTGGTGGGTATAACTCTTAAGTTTGTGTTTATTTTTGGCACATTTATGTATATAGTGTATATTTATTTAAGTTCTGATAACGTATACGGTCATATTTTGTGCAGAATTGCGTTCATTGTCTTTTGGCAATGTTGGAGGTGGAGATTGTGCACCTTAAAAAGTGTGTTTCCTGTTGTAATTGCAATAGTTAAATAACTGGATTCTCTTAAGTGTGTTTTTCAAATGTTCTAATGAAGGATTTGTGCAATTGAGAAATATAATTTTCACTTATGTTGTTATAATAAAATATAACTGTTTGTGCAGAATTTTGTGGTATTTTTTGTGGGGGGGGGGTGCTCGAAGGGGTCTCGCCCAGGGTGTAATTCAATGTAGAACCGCCACTGCCTACAGCTGTGAAAAACAAACAGCGTGTCAATGTCCGCTAATGTCCGATTCACGACGTAACGACTCATTTGAACCAATTCAACCAACTCACGAGACTCACTGACTGAACCCATCAAATCAGTCACTCAAAACACATCAGAATACAAGCGTGCTTAGACCATTTTACAAGACTGTAACATTAGTAAGATTAAGTGTTTACAGTTTATTTATGACAGTGTGTAGTAAAGAACATATATAATAATTTAGTTCTGAGTTACTTTTGAGTTTTGAGCTAGTTAATTCAATTGAATTTAATGTGGTAAAAATAAAAGACTGTTATTTAAGAATAAGGTCCGGCAAATGAAGGCCAGTGGCAAAATTACAGCTTTTTGTAAAGAGGGCAACAAAGGAGGATTGTGAAGAGTGACAGGTTATATTTGTGTCAGATCATTTCATTTCCAAATAAATATAACATGAAAGAAGTTCATTATGGTATGGCCAAGGTCATTATGATTACTATAGAAAAGGGTGCGAGCGACTGAGAAAGTGAGTCACACCAGTGCGACCAGTGGGAGAAATGAGTCTAGAGCCCTGAACAGATACATACAAAACTATAACTTACAATACTCATCCAATAAAACTGTTTCATTCATAAATATGATGTTGTTGACCATTACTTAAATAAAGCTTGTGATACTCACTGACACTGAATGTTTGAAGCTTTGTTTCTGTCCGTTTGCTGACGATCTCTAGTTGATAAAGTCCAGTGTGTTGAGATGTGATGTCTGTGATGGTGAGATCTCCAGTCTGAGGGTTCATCTTCAGTCTGTCAGTAAATCTCTCATCAGGCTCATAAACTGGATCACTGTTGTTGACCTCTCTGTTGATTCTAGCTATGAGATCGTCTTTAAACCACCACTTGATCACATCATCTCTCTGTATGTCAGTAAGATGAGTGTGTAGAGTCACAGAATCTCCATCATTCACTGACACTGTATCACCAAACACACCTGCAGACACAAACAGCGAGAGATCAAACACTGTGTGTCTGTAAAAGATTCAGTTGAGATCTTTCATCTCTGAGTGCGTTTACATGCACAAAATAAACGGATATCTATCAAAAATCATCTTATAAAAGAAACCTGTTTTCATGTGTTTACATGCATAGTAATAAACCGGCTACACAGAAACCACGTTTACATGGAAGTTTGAGACTTGCCGGGTTTCTCGTGCAGTGACGTCACCATCGATAGTCTGTTTAGTCATTAAAAATGCAGCGAGAAAACGGTCAGAAGCTGTATTTTATATCTCTTCTCATGTCCGCAGTACCTGCATATGTAACAATAGTTTTTCATTTTGACGTTTCTACATCAACTGCATGATTCCAGAGCGGACTTTTATACGTTATTTTACTGTTACTTCCGTTTGGGACTTTTACTATTGCGCTGTCAGACATGCGCACATAAACAAAACTGAGAGAAAACCGATAAAGGCGTTTACATGCAGCGCGAAATCTGAGTAATGGGCAAAAAACAACCTCTGCCGAGCAGGTTTTGCTTACGTCGTTTATGAAGTTTCCCTGATAAAAGAAAACCGTTTCACACGTTTACACGACCTTACTTGTTATCAGTTTATGAAGCATAATCAGAGTAAGACTGCGCATGTAAATATGTAGAATATTATAAATATATATATATATATTATTTTTCCTTAGATGTGAAAGTAGGTCTACATGTAAATGTATAGTATGGTTTTTTATATATATATATATATTTATACATACATATGTATATTTTAATAACCCAAGAATTTGTGCCATTATAAGAGTTTGAAACGAACGTGAGAATGTTTCTAATGTTGAAAGGTGCTTACGAATGTAGTTGTTCTATGTTATTATTTATTTATTTATTATTATTATTATATATATATATTTTTTTTTTGGGGTAGAGGGTATCACAAGATAAAATAATATGTATAAATATAGAATTAAACAAAGTAGAAGGAAATAATGAAAGATAACCATTGTGAAAAAAATATGTCTTTTTAGGATTCTTTTGTTATAGAATCAAAATATATATGTTTTGAAATGAGAGGCATAATAAATTATAAATAAATTATAAAAAGACTGCATGTAAACGCACTCTTTGAGTCTTGATGATCAGTAAATGTGTTCTGCTACAGTCTACATTAAATATTATATGATCTATGAATGAATCAAACAGTAAGAAAACAATATTTAAATATCTATATATATGTCAGGTGTAATAAGTGAATGATGTTCAGAATGATCGTGTTGATGTCATGCATTACTGTGTGTTCACAGCAGGTGTTCATGTGTATATATGAATTATCAGGACATTACACACTGTTAGTAAATAAACGTCATGTGTTTGTGTGTAAGAGCACTGACATAAAGAAGAGTCAGTGAAACAAATACTAGTGCTGTAGTACTCGAGTCCGGACTCGAGACGTTTTTTTATGGTCTCGGACTTGTCTCGGACTTGGTCATTGGTCTCGCAAATGTTCTAGTCGGTCTCGTCCGAGTCCAGCGATATATGTTTTATTTTCTCCTTCAAAACAAAACATTGATAGAGCAATATTCTTGTGATCCGAAAACTGTTGCCGACTCTCGACTCAAGAACGAGAGCTGCGCGTGCTCATAAGTTCTCTATTCACACAAAAGTTCAGTTCAGTGTGTGCTGTTGATGTAACTAAATAACTCAGGTATATTGGTTCAAGTACACGGGACTGTCATGCAAGCCAGAAAGTGAAAAACAGAATTAATTTGTGAATAATATTAAGTGTTTACGGGAGATGCTAAACGGGAACGATTCAGCTGAACTGGTTCGACCGGTTCACTAAAAAGAAAGAACCGGTTCAAATGAACGATTCGTCCGCGGCGCGAACCAGCGTCAATCACTCATCAGGCACGATGTCAGCGAGCAGCTGCATAATACAGATTGGATTTACAAACCATAATAAATGTATCGACAGTGCGCTTAAAAGGAAACTTTGCATTAGCATTGCATTTAAGTATTTTAGAAAGTTTGGAAAGTAGGGCTTGAAGATAAGATTGATCGTATTTTTATTGTCATTGTGATGAACATGTTATTTAAGTATGGGCACCGACGTGCTTATAAACGAGCCGTGGAGCCTCTGCTCTTTCTAGCGGCTCCTCTAGCGAACACACACGTGCACGGGCAGGCGCACGCACACACACACACGCACGCACAAAACTGTTCATTGCTGCACAACCTTGCTGTTAGGAGGGCTGATAAAAAAGTTCCTTAAAAAAGTAATAAACAATTACACTTCGGCTTTGTGACTTTAGTGCTATACCTATATAGTACAAATAAAATGACCTTATTTTATCTGCTTTTCGATCATTACAAACAATAATGAAAATGATTATCTTAGAATAGAAGATATGCTGTCTCTTGCATCACATAAATTATCTATAGTTAAGTATGTGGTCTTGTAGTCATGATTTTTTTCTGTCTCTGTCTTGACTGTCTCAATTGGACTTGGACTTGACTTGGACTCGAACCTCTTTGGACTCGGACTTGACTCGGTCTCGACTAGTCCTGGTCTTGGACTTGTCTTGGACTCGACAATGGTGGACTTGACTACAGCCCTAACAAATACTGATCGATCTGCATTTTTAATATCACTGTGACAGATTTATTGAAATGAACTTTTTAGAAATATTGTCTTTGCACAATGCTTTAATGTAAAGTGAGACGAAACTGTTCTGAAAAGACTTTAATTATACTGAAGAGATCTCCTCACCTGAGTCAGTGACACTGAATGTCTTGTGTATAGTGTGTGTGATCCTGCCGATGGTGACGTCTGCTTCATACGGTCCAGAGTCTTCATTCTTCATGTGTGTGATGGTGAGAGATCCAGTCTGATCATCCAGCTTCAGTCTGTCTCTGAATCTCTCATCAATCAAATGTGTTGAGATCTTTCCATTCACTATAATGATTTCAGCTACAGGAGAGTTGTTGTGTTTGATCTTCCAGTGTATCTGGTCATTTCTCTGTAAATCAAAAACATCAAAGTGTAGAGTGACAGAATCTCTCTCTTTCACTATCTTCACTTCAGGAGACAAACCTGCAGAACAACCAGAAAGAGGAAAAGAGAAAGAGTTAGTAAAACAGTGTCATGTGAGTCAGACACAAGCGGTCAACACTGAATCAATACAGATACACAAACACTCAAAGAAGCCGATTTAAAGGACGTCAAACAATGCAAACACAGCATTTAGACTCATGTTCACTGTGAACATAAAAAATGTTTATATATATTTTCAGTTTTTGAATGCAGTGACACAGATTGTTTGAAGAACATCAGAGATCAGGGCTCTAGACTGCCACCAAAACGGTCGCAAATGCCATCGTTTTTTATAACGTGCGAGGTCAAATTTCACAGGGTCGCATTGGTGCGAGTTGCCCCGCCAAAGATTTATTTGAACATTTGATGTGATTTATGAGTGGTGAATGACGCTCTTGTGATAAGTGCAGGAAAGAGCGAGCAGAGAGCTCGTGCACTCTCTCTGTCTGCAAACTAAAGTGTGCGTTCCACTTCATTTGGTGTTGCTCAGACCGAAAGGCATAAAAGCATCGTGGGACAGACTCTGACGGATCATTGATGTCATATTACGATGTCCTACAGCTGTGAAAAACAAACAGCGCATCAATGTCCACTAATGTCCGATTCGTGACGTAACGACTCATTTGAACCGATTCATTTTGTTGAAACAACTCGTATGTCAAACACTGAACTCACGAGACTCACTGACTGAACCCATCAAATCAGTCACTCAAAACACAACCCTGATAGCACACATACATCTGGCTTACGTCTATTTGACGTCTGCATTTACATCTGCAAGACATCTCGGAGATGTCCGCTGTCAGACGTCATATAGACATCTAGAAGACGTCTGTAAGATGTTTAGCGGATGTTTTACAGACGTTCAGACGTCTCTGAGACGTATTGCAGATGAGGAAACTATGTATTGCAGATGTCTTTCAGATGTAAATGCAGACGTCAAATAGACGTAAGCCAGATGGATTGTGCTATCTGGGAAGCGTGCTTAGACCATTTCACAAGACTATTAGATTAGTAAGATTAAGTGTTTACAGTTTATTTATGACAGTGTGTAGTAAAGAACATATATAATAATTTAGTTCTGAGTTACTTTTGAGTTTTGAGCTAGTTAATTCAATTGAATTTAATGTGGTAAAAATAAAAGACTGTTATTTAACAATAAGGTCCGGCAAATGAAGGCCAGTGGCAAAATTGCAGCTTTTTGTAAAGAGGACAACAAAGGAGGATTGTGAAGAGTGACAGGTTATATTTGTGTCAGATCATTTCATTTCCAAATAAATATAACATGAAAGAAGTTCATTATGGTATGGTCAAGGTCATTATGATTACTATAGAAACGGGTGCGAGCGACTGAGAAAGTGAGTCACACCAGTGCGACCAGTGGGAGAAATGAGTCTAGAGCCCTGAACAGATACATACAAAACTATAACTTACAATACTCATCCAATAAAACTGTTTCATTCATAAATATGATGTTGTTGACCATTACTTAAATAAAGCTTGTGATACTCACTGACACTGAATGTTTGAAGCTTTGTTTCTGTCCGTTTGCTGACGATCTCTAGTTGATAAAGTCCAGTGTGTTGAGATGTGATGTCTGTGATGGTGAGATCTCCAGTCTGAGGGTTCATCTTCAGTCTGTCAGTAAATCTCTCATCAGGCTCATAAACTGGATCACTGTTGTTGACCTCTCTGTTGATTCTAGCTATGAGATCGTCTTTAAACCACCACTTGATCACATCATCTCTCTGTATGTCAGTAAGATGAGTGTGTAGAGTCACAGAATCTCCATCATTCACTGACACTGTATCACCAAACACACCTGCAGACACAAACAGCGAGAGATCAAACACTGTGTGTCTGTAAAAGATTCAGTTGAGATCTTTCATCTCTGAGTGCGTTTACATGCACAAAATAAACGGATATCTATCAAAAATCATCTTATAAAAGAAACCTGTTTTCATGTGTTTACATGCATAGTAATAAACCGGCTACACAGAAACCACGTTTACATGGAAGTTTGAGACTTGCCGGGTTTCTCGTGCAGTGACGTCACCATCGATAGTCTGTTTAGTCATTAAAAATGCAGCGAGAAAACGGTCAGAAGCTGTATTTTATATCTCTTCTCATGTCCGCAGTACCTGCATATGTAACAATAGTTTTTCATTTTGACGTTTCTACATCAACTGCATGATTCCAGAGCGGACTTTTATACGTTATTTTACTGTTACTTCCGTTTGGGACTTTTACTATTGCGCTGTCAGACATGCGCACATAAACAAAACTGAGAGAAAACCGATAAAGGCGTTTACATGCAGCGCGAAATCTGAGTAATGGGCAAAAAACAACCTCTGCCGAGCAGGTTTTGCTTACGTCGTTTATGAAGTTTCCCTGATAAAAGAAAACCGTTTCACACGTTTACACGACCTTACTTGTTATCAGTTTATGAAGCATAATCAGAGTAAGACTGCGCATGTGAACGCACTCTTTGAGTCTTGATGATCAGTAAATGTGTTCTGCTACAGTCTACATTAAATATTACATGATCTATGAATGAATCAAACAGCAAGAAAACAATATCTAAATATCTATATATATGTCAGGTGTAATAAGTGAATGATGTTCAGAATGATCGTGTTGATGTCATGCATTACTGTGTGTTCACAGCAGGTGTTCATGTGTATATATGAATTATCAGGACATTACACACTGTTAGTAAATAAACGTCATGTGTTTGTGTGTAAGAGCACTGACATAAAGAAGAGTCAGTGAAACAAATACTAGTGCTGTAGTACTCGAGTCCGGACTCGAGACGTTTTTTTATGGTCTCGGACTTGTCTCGGACTTGGTCATTGGTCTCGCAAATGTTCTAGTCGGTCTCGTCCGAGTCCAGCGATATATGTTTTATTTTCTCCTTCAAAACAAAACATTGATAGAGCAATATTCTTGTGATCCGAAAACTGTTGCCGACTCTCGACTCAAGAACGAGAGCTGCGCGTGCTCATAAGTTCTCTTTTCACACATTAGTTCAGTTCAGTGTGTGCTGTTGGTGTAACTAAATAACTCCGGTATATTGGTTCAAGTCCACGGGACTGTCATGCATGCCAGAAAGTGAAGAACGGAATTAATTTGTGCATAATATTAAGTGTTTACGGGAGATGCTAAACGGGAACGATTCAGCTGAACTGGTTCGACCGGTTCACTAAAAAGAAAGAACCGGTTCAAATGAACGATTCGTCCGCGGCGCGAACCAGCGTCAATCACTCATCAGGCACGATGTCAGCGAGCAGCTGCATAATACAGATTGGATTTACAAACCATAATAAATGTATCGACAGTGCGCTTAAAAGGAAACTTTGCATTAGCATTGCATTTAAGTATTTTAGAAAGTTTGGAAAGTAGGGCTTGAAGATAAGATTGATCGTATTTTTATTGTCATTGTGATGAACATGTTATTTAAGTATGGGCACCGACGTGCTTATAAACGAGCCGTGGAGCCTCTGCTCTTTCTAGCGGCTCCTCTAGCGAACACACACGTGCACGGGCAGGCGCACGCACACACACACACGCACGCACAAAAGTGTTCATTGCTGCACAACCTTGCTGTTAGGAGGGCTGATAAAAAAGTTCCTTAAAAAAGTAATAAACAATTACACTTCGGCTTTGTGACTTTAGTGCTATACCTATATAGTACAAATAAAATGACCTTATTTTATCTGCTTTTCGATCATTACAAACAATAATGAAAATGATTATCTTAGAATAGAAGATATGCTGTCTCTTGCATCACATAAATTATCAATAGTTAAGTATGTGGTCTTGTAGTCATGATTTTTTTCTGTCTCTGTCTTGACTGTCTCAATTGGACTCGGTCTTGACTTGGACTCGAACCTCTTTGGACTCGGACTTGACTCGGTCTCGACTAGTCCTGGTCTTGGACTTGTCTTGGACTCGACAAGGTGGACTTGACTACAGCCCTAACAAATACTAGATCGATCTGCATTTTTAATATCACTGTGACAGATTTATTGAAATGAACTTTTTAGAAATATTGTCTTTGCACAATGCTTTAATGTAAAGTGAGACGAAACTGTTCTGAAAAGACTTTAATTATATGAAGAGATTCCTCACCTGAGTGTGGACACTGAATGTCTTGTGTATATGTGTGTGTGTTCCTGCGATGTGACGTCTGCTTCATAGGGTCCAGAGTCTTCATTCTTCATGTGTGTGATGGTGAGAGATCCAGTCTGATCATTCCAGCTTCAGTCTGTCTCTGAATCTTCGTCAATCAAATGTGTTGAGATCTTTCCATTCTACTTAATGATTTCAGCTACAGGAGATTGTTGTGTTTGATCTTCCAGTGTATCTGGTCATTTCTCTGTCTTCACGAACATCAAGTGTAGAGTGACAGAATCTCCTCTCTTTCACTATCTTCACTTCAGGAGACAAACCTGCAGAACAACCAGAGAAGAGGAAAAGAGAAAGAGTTAGTAAAACAGTGTTCATGTGAGTCAGACACAAGCGGTCAACACTGAATCAATACAGATACACAAACACTCAAAGAAGCTTACAAACAACAAGCATTTAGACTAATGTTCACTGTGAACATAAAAATGTTTATATATATTTTCAGTTTTTGAATGCAGTGACAGATTGTTGAAGAACATCAGAGATCAGGGCTCTAGACTGCCACCAAAATGGTCGCAAATGCATCATTTTTTATAACGTGCGAGGTCAAATTTCACAGGGTCGCATTGGTGCGAGTTGCCCCGCCAAAGATTTATTTGAACATTTATGTGATTTATGAGTGGTGAATGAGCTTGTGATAAGTGCAGGAAAGAGCGAGCAGAGAGCTCGTGCACTCCTCTCTGTCTCAAACTAAGTGTGCGTTACTTCATTTGGTGTTGCTGCAGACGAAAGGCATGAAAAGCATCGCTGGGACAGACTCTGACGGATCATTGATGTCATATTACGATGTCCTACAGCTGTGAAAAACAAACAGCGCATCAATGTCTAAGTTGTCCGATTCGTGACGTAACGACTCATTGAACCGATTCATTTTGTTGAAACAATCGTATGTCAAACACTGAACTCAAGAGACTCACTGACTGAACCCATCAAATGTCACTCAAACACAACCCTGATAGCACAAAATCTGTACGTCTATTTGACGTACTGCATTTACATCTGCAAGCACTCGAGATGTCGCTGTCAGAGTCATATAGATCTGAAACGTCTGTAAAGATGTTTAGCGGATGTTTACAGACGTTCAGACGTCTCTGAAGACGTATTGGCAGATGAGGAACTATGTATTGCAGATTCTTCAGATGTAAATGCAGACGTAAATAGACGTAAGAGATGGATTTGTGCTATCTGGGAAGCGTGCTAGACATTTCACAGACTATTAGATTAGTAAGATTAAGTGTTTACAGTTTATTTATGACAGTGTGTAGTAAAGAACATATATAATAATTTAGTTCTGAGTTACTTTTGAGTTTTGAGCTAGTTAATTCAATTAATTTAATGTGGTAAAAATAAAAGACTGTTATTTAAAAATAAGGTCCGGCAAATGAAGGCCAGTGGCAAAATTACAGCTTTTTGTAAAGAGGACAACAAAGGAGGATTGTGAAGAGTGACAGGTTATATTTGTGTCAGATCATTTCATCCAAATATATAACATGAAAGAAGTTCATTATGGTATGGCAAGGTCATTATGATTACTATAGAAAACGGGTGCGAGCGACTGAGGGTGAGTCACACCAGTGCGACCAGTGGGAGAATGAGTCTAGCAGAGGGGGGCAAACTTTTTAGACCAGAGGGCCACATCAAGTTTTGCAAACCAAGTGAAGGGCCGCATGCTACAACCTTGATAATAGAACATTTATTTAAACTGGAGGTATGCATGGAAAATATATTACCTGACAGAAAAATGTGTCATATTAACACATTAAACAACAATTCTTATTTAATATCTATTATTGAGTCATATTTACAACAGATATAATCTCACTGCACTTCTATTACTATGTACATATCAGTCATCATAAAACTATGTCTGATAAAAACTCAGGAAAACCTTAGTAATTGCCTTTCCAAGCCATGGTTATGACAGTGTTAATGTGAGCAATGAGCCTGGTCCCCTCTCCTTGCAAGGGTGTCAAAGTCTGGAGTGATCTTTGATGTAGAGATCCTCAGGATAGCTGACAAGTGGCTGTTTGTTAGGTTTGATCTGCGGTGGGCTTTGTTGTAGTTCATGATTGAGTAGGTTTGTTCACACACATATGTGGATCCAAATAAAACAAGCATTCTTTGGGCATGTTTCTTAATGTTTGGAAATTTGTTTTCATCCAGTGAAGCATAAAACTGGATAACTGGTGTTGTCTGAAACTTCTCCTTCAAAGTAATGTCACACTGGATGTCAATGAGTTCCAGTTGTGTGTCTGGTGGTGCATTCTCACTGTCAAAAGATAGGGGGCATGAGACAAGTTCAAGCTCAGTCTCAATTTTTGCAAAGTCTGTGAAGCGACGGGAAAATTCTGCATGCAAGTCGCTCAAAGTGCTGCTGTACCTCTCAATGTGAGACTGTTTTATTGGTGAGCTTAGTCCGCCCAGTGTTGGAAAATGAGCAAAATCTCGGCTGGATATATGTCTGGAGAACAATACAAGTTTGGCTTTGAACGCTTTCACGTTGCTGTACAGTTCGTGCGCAAAAACGTCCTTTCCCTGAAGTTTCAAATTGAGATCGTTCAGATGCCTCAGTGTGTCGACACCGAACGCGAGGTCGGTCAGCCAGTTTGTGTCTTGTAATTCGGGAAAGTCGTCAGTTTTACCAACTGTATTGAGGAACGTTGCTATCTCAGCTTTTAGTTCCCAGACACGGTGAAACACTTTGCCGAGACTTAGCCAGCGCACATTTGAGTGGTATAAGAGGTCATGGTGCTCTGCCTCCGTTTCGTTAAGTAGCTGAATGAACTGCCGATGGTTAAGCGCTCTTGCCCGTATAAATTGACAAGCTTCACAACCACTTTGACAACATTTTCTAGCTTCAACACACTTTTACACAACGCTTCTTGATGTATGATGCAGTGAAGAAATATTAGTTCTTCTGAGTTCAGGCATTCGTCTTTTACTTTGTCTTGTAACCTTTTTAGCAGTCCAGTGTTTTTACCGGTTAGGTTTGGAGATCCATCCGTTGTGACACTTGTCAGCTTTCCCCATGGCAGGTTATTTTTCCCCAGGCAGACGGACACACTGTCATATAAATCAACGCCCCTGGTCGTTCCCATCATTGATTCCATCCCAAGAAGTTCCTCTGATATTTTGAAATTTTCGTTTATTCCTCTGACAAAAATCAAAAGTTGAGCAGTGCCCGCCATGTCAGTACTTTCATCCAGTGCGATAGAAAAAAGACTGAAGCCGTCCGCTTTATTTTTTAGTTCGGAGAGCAGCTCCTCGTCAATAACTTCAACGCGCCTGGTGATTGTTCTCCGCGATAAGCTAATTTTCTCAAACTGACTTTTAGAACCAGGACAAAGTATGGCAGCAGTCTCCACCATACAGTTTTTCACAAATTCCCCATCCGAAAAAGGCTTGCTGTGCTTTGCAATTTTATGTGCCACTACATAACTAGCTTTCGTCACAGATTCTTGAATTGCGCACTATTTCGTAAATGTATTTTGCTGGGCTTTTAAGTTTGTGGCAAGTTTTAAAGCCTTGTTTGCCTTTTCTGCAGATGACAGGTTCACAGCATAATTCGAATGCTTGCTTGAAAAATGACGACTGAGGTTGTAGTCTTTAAAAACGGCAATACTTTCATGGCATATTAGACATACTGCCTTTTGTCCGATACTGGTGAAGAAGTATTTTGTTGTCCATTCTTCGTTGAACACACGACATTCAGAGTCCACTTTTCTTTTTTTCGCCACACTCATTTTCACTCATTAACGTCCGAGTTATTACCAATGCCTTCTAATTCTACGTTAGGCCCTAATTGTACTGCGTGCGTTTATACTGCCACCTATTGGCGTTCGCTTGTATTGCATCAAATTAGTAATTCAGAACCAAAACATTACTCAAATGCAGTATTAAAAAAAAAACTCCCTCGTGGCTCACGGGCCGGATGAAAGTTTTCAGCGGGCCGTATATGGCCCCCCTCTGGTCTAGAGCCCTGAACAGATACACACAAAACTATAACTTACAATACTCATCCAATAAAACTGTTTTATTCATAAATATGATGTTGTGGGTCACAGGAGGATGTTGACATGACAGATTTCATATATCTCGAGTTAACTGTATGTGATCATTTCACCACAGAATGTTTGACCGTTTGACCATCAGACTATAACATTAACAGCACAAATGTCTGTCTGTCAAGCCAACATACTGATCTTGTATCTAAGCTTATTATTATTATTCTTCTGATCCCCCAAATTTCTGACTGCTACTCCTCCTAGAGCTTTCAAACTACACCCACCAAACTTTCCACAAACCTTCAGTCTGGTCTGACTTGAGTTGCTATATCTTTTCTAACTGATCCGGATTCTGGTTTTCGAAAACCGGACTCTCAAATCCACCTAATTTCCCATAGACTTAACATTGCGACAAACTTTGACGGCTCATAACTCAAAGTGAGGATGTCTAGAAACTTGCGAGTTACCACGTTTGAAGAAGCTATCAGGCTCTGTAAGAACTTACCTCACAATGGGGTGTAAGTTGCACCCCTGGGGCGTAAGAGCCCCCCAAAATTCCCCATTGACTTATAATGGGACAGGAAACATGCCCATATAAGGCGTCATAACTGTCCCATGTTGAATAACTTTGCAGTACAACCACTTAGAGACAAGGGGGTGGGCTCATTTTACTCAGGCAACCAATCAGTGTCCCAGGAACTTCCTTAAGCTATGAAGCCACGCCCATAGCAACCATTTACAGCAACCTAGCAATGGCTCCCATAGACTCCTATTATAAAAAGTCCAGATGGATATCTTTGCAACACAGTGTCGTAGAGACAAGGGGGTGGGCTAATTTTACTCAGGCAACCAATCAGTATCCCTGAAGCTACGAAGCCACGCCCATAGCAACAAAACAGGTTAGCCTAGCCACCGTTTATCAAAACCTATATCTCTGCATAAGAACATCGTAGAGACACGGGAGTTGGTTCGTTTCACTCATAGGTTAGAGTATTATCAATTGCAGATGCCAAGCCACGCCCATAGCAACCAAACAGGTTAGCCTAGCAACCATTTAGCTACACCTATATCTCTGCATCAGAACATCATAGAGACACGGGGGTTGGTTGGTTTCACTCATAGGTTAGAGTATTATCAATTGCAGATGCCAAGCCACGCCCATAACAACCAAACATGTTAGCCTAGCAACTGATTAGCAATATGTATATCTCTGCATAAGAACATCGTAGAGACACGGGAGTTGGTTCGTTTCACTCATAGCTTAGAGAATCATCAACGGCATATACCAAGCCACGCCCATAGCAACCAAACAGGTTAGCCTAGCAACCGTTTAGCAAAACCTATATCTCTGCATTAGAACATCGTAGAGACACGGGACTTGGTTCGTTTCGCTCATAGGTTAGAGTATTATCAATTGCAGATGCCAAGCCACGCCCATAGCAACCAAACAGGTTTGCCTAGCAACCATTTAGCTACACCTATATCTCTGCATTAGAACATCGTAGAGACACGGGACTTGGTTCGTTTCACTCATAGGTTAGAGTATTATCAATTGCAGATGCCAAGCCACGCCCATAGCAACCAAACAGGTTAGCCTAGCAACCATTTAGCAAAACCATTTAGCTACACCTATATCTCTGCATCAGAACATCATAGAGACACGGGGGTTGGTTCGTTTCACTCATAGCTTAGAGTATTATCAATTGCAGATTCCAAGCCACGCCCATGTGTCGTTATAATCATGCTAGTAACATGCTAATCATGCTAACAACATACTAAGCCCGGTTTTAACACACTGGGGTCACATTATTTTTTCCATCATGTTAGAAAAAGTTTAACGATAAAACCTTTCAAACTATTTCAAACTCTTCAGGACAGGCTTTGTCAAGCCAACATAAAGTTTGTACTCGAACTTTACTATCTAGTTTCACACTGTCATTGTTCATGATGTTGATTGATTATGTTAATAAAATCATTACTAAAATAAAGCTTGTGATACTGACACTGAATGTTTGAAACTTTGTTTCTGACCGTATGCTGTTGATCTCTAGTTTATAAAGTCTAGTGCAGTGGTTCTCAACTCTGGCCCGCGAGATCCATTTTCCTGCCGAGTTTAGCCCCAACTCTGATATAAAACACCTGAAGAAGCTAATCAGCGTCTTTAGGAATAGATGCGTTCAACTTAATGCGGCGCTGCACAAATCTATCAGCGTATGACATTTAAGTACCCCGATAGCGATTCAAGTGCAGATTGCTCCGTACACATTTGAATCACTCTCGCGGTACTTTAATACAATGTGCCAAACAATCTGCGCAGCCCCACATCAAGTTGAGCGCATCTGTTCCTGAAGTCGCTGATTAGCTTCTTCAGGTGTTTTATCAGAGTTGGGGCTAAACTCGGCAGGAAAATGGATCTCGCGGGCCAGAGTTGAGAACCACTGGTCTAGTGTGTTCAGATGTGATGTTTGTGATGGTGAGATCTCCAGTCTGATTGTTCATCTTCAGTCTGTCAGTAAATCTCTCATCGGGCTCATAAACTGGATCACTGTTGTCCTCTCTGTTGATTTTAGCTATGAGATCGCTTTTAAACCACCACAGTATCACATCATCTGTCTGTATGTCAGTAAGATCAGTGTGTAGAGTCACAGAACCTCCATCATTCACTGACACTATAACCAAACACACCTGCAGACACAAACAGCGAGAGATCAAACACTGTGTGTCTGTAAAAGATTCAGTTGAGATCTTTCATCTCTGAGTGCGTTTACATGCACAAAATAAACGGATATCTATCAAAAATCAGCTTATAAAAGAAACCTGTTTTCATGTGTTTACATGCATAGTTATAAACCGGCTACGCAGAAAACCACGTTTACATGGAAGTTTGAGACTTGCCGGGTTTCTTGTGTGCAGTGACATCACCATCAAGAGTCTGTTTAGTAATTAAAAATGCAGCGAGAAAACGATCAGAAGCCAGGGTTTTTCCTGCATAGAGAAATTGGAGGCGGCCGCCTCCGTCAAATGTCGTGCCGCCTCAGGCTCTCGCCAAAATTATGTTGCGAGTCTTCACAAGAAATGCTGCGTGCATTTAACAGACTGTCATTTGTAACTGCAGTTGCGACATTACGCCACAGTGGAGGCGCTGTTTCGTTATCAGCACACTGAGGCGCTAAAAAGAGATGCAGAACAAGAGCCAGCCTGTGTTTCACGGCTGTTTGTTTTGCATCCAAGTACGTTTAATTTCTTGAAATTTCCTAAATTAACATGACATACATCATTGTAATGTCTTTAGCTGTGCAGTTGGATCGTTGAATCAGACTATACTGTACACAGAGAGTTCGCCAGTATGAACGCACACTGCGTTTAGAACGACTTGCACACGAATGACTCATTTGAACCGATTCATTTAAACTATTGAACTTTTCAGTCACTAGCGAATATGAGAGATCCTTGAATCATTTAAAGTGAACCACAGAGAATGCAAGATGTGAATGAGCTTTGCTCATTTAGAAAGACTGGTTAATTCAGTTGGCTATTGTGGGCTGAAAAGTTAAAAAAAGTTTGATTAAAAAAAACATTTCTGCTTGGTTGAATAAAAGTAATGTTTTATAAAGCCTAATAATTGTCATTTTTATCTAATTTTGTTAGAAATTTTAATATGTCAAACTCAAAGTCACTTTGGTTAAGCCACTTAAAGGTACAGTAGGCCTACGTGTGTGTGTACAAGATCAGGATGGCACCACCTCCGCCTCATTTTGAGCCAGAAAAAACCCTGTAAGCTGTATTTTTATATCTCTTCTCATATCAGCAGTACCTATGCAACAATAGTTTTTCATTTTGACGTTTCTACATCAACTGCATGATTCGAGAGCGGACTATTATACGTTATTTTACTTTTACTTCCATTTAGGACGTTTACTATTGCGCTGTCAGACATGCACACATAAACAAAACTGAGAGAAAACCGATAAAGGCGTTTACATGCAGCGCGAAATCGGAGTAATGGGCAAAAAACAACCTCTGCCGAGCAGGTTTTGCTTACGCCGTTTATGAAGTTTCTTTGCACAATGCTTTAATCTAAAGTGAGACAATAATTTTATGAAAAGACTTTAATTATACTGAAGAGATCTCCTCACCTGAGTCAGTGACACTGAATGTCTTGTGTATAGTGTGTGTGATTCTGCCGATGGTGACGTCTGCTTCATACGGTCCAGAGTCTTCATTCTTCATGTGTGTGATGGTGAGAGATCCAGTCTGATCATCCAGCTTCAGTCTGTCTCTGAATCTCTCTTCAATCAAATGTGTTGAGATCTTTCCATTCTCTCTAATGATTTCAGCTACAGGAGAGTTGTTGTGTTTGATCTTCCAGTGTATCTGGTCATTTCTCTGTCTGTCAGGAACATCAACGTGTAGAGTGACAGAATCTCTCTCTTTCACTATCTTCACTTCAGGAGACAAACCTGCAGAACAACCAGAAAGAGGAAAAGAGAAAGAGTTAGTAAAACAGTGTCATGTGAGTCAGACACAAGCGGTCAACACTGAATCAATACAGATACACAAACACTCAAAGAAGCTCAAACACAGCATTTAGACTAATGTTCACTGTGAACATAAAAATGTTTATATATATTTTCAGTTTTTGAATGCAGTGACAGATTGCTTGAAGAACATCAGAGATCAGGGCTCTAGACTGCCACCAAAATGGTCGCAAATGCGATCATTTTTTATAACGTGCGAGGTCAAATTTCACAGGGTCGCATTGGTGCGAGTTGCCCCGCCAAAGATTTATTTGAACATTTCATGTGATTTATGAGTGGTGAATGACGCGTAGACATGTGCACGGTTAATTGCGGTTACCACTAAATCCTGCTGAAACAGAGCTGGCTGCGATAATGCAAGGTATCGATTATTTTATTGATGCGTAGCTTGTCTGTGAAGCATGGCTCTGGGATCAGTAGGAAATGCTGCTCGATCTAAAAGGAGTGCGAGTCGCTTATAACGTGCATTTAAAAAAGCAACACCCGTCAAACATGATCATATACTTTATTATCATGAAAATACCTGAGGAGGCTTGAGGAACAGTGATAAAAACAATAGGTTACTATCGTAACCCCGGTTCTCTGAAACATCGAGTGGAGAGATCCACCTATGGGAAGGGCATCCGTACCTGACCTCTGTAGAAGCATCCAATTGCACCAAGTCTGGCTAGACAGACAGGAGCGCGAGCCCTATGCCAGGTGAGGACCCGCCCCCTCACCTAATGCATAAAAGCTACTGCACGCGCTACCTTTCCTCAGTGAGCATATTCGCTTCTCATGCAACAAGCGGGGCAAACTTGGTGGATCTCTCCACTCGATGTTTCAGAGAACCGGGGTTACGATAGTAACCTATTGTTCTCTATCATCATCTCGTTTCGAGATCCACCTATGGGAGAACTAGACAGCTCCCCGGTTGCCCAATACGCTCAACAAAGGTCCGCAAGCCAGAAGACGGTCACCCGTGTGGGCGGTGCCAAACACGTCACAAATAAGCAACCCAGATATATAGAGAGGGAGCTAGATAACAGCATAATACATTAATATATTTAGAAAAATACCAAAAACAAAAAAGTATTTGAAAAGCTTTACAGGTGACATGCGATAGCATGCACACATAAGTGATGCTGGCAATGCACATAGGAAAAATGTGAGATGCCAAGCGAAAGCCGGTATGTGTGAGATGCTGGTGACGTAAGAGCGCTTAGCCTGACCCACCAAGCTATAACCGGGGTTAAAGAAGGTTATGATGAACCCACCCCTAATACAGAATGAGCTACCGGGGTCCTGGTAACATCCAGCCGGTAGTATCTGACAAACGAATGAGGAGAAGTCCAACTGAACAGAGCCCACGAAGCAGCCATGCCTCTGGTAGAGTGAGCTCTGAGGCCCCCTGGGGGCTGCACTCCCATGGATTCATAAGCCATAGAAATTGCTTCCACAAGCCAATGAGAGAGGCGTTGTTTGAAAATGGGATTCCCTGTGTGAGGAGGAGCCCAAGAAATGAAGAGCTGATCGCTCTTTCTAAAGGTCTTAGTCCTGTCCATATAAACCCGCAGGGCACGCACAGGACACAAAGCATGTAACCTCTCATCCTCTGCAGAGGAAAAAGGAGGTGGGTGAAAAGCGGACAACTCTATCACCTCACACGTCACTGCTGGGAAGCATTTAGGCATAAAGGCCGGGTTATGCCTAAGAAAAACTCTATTTCCATCTAAATAAAATTTTGTGCACGAGTGATGAACAGAGAGTGCATGCAAAACACTGACTCGTTTAGCAGAGGTCAGAGCCAGAAGCAATGCCGTTTTGAAAGACAGATGTTTCAACGAAATGTCTCCCAAAGGTTCAAAGGGCCGACGAGACAGAGACTCCAGCACCATGGAGAGGTCCCACTCTGGCACAGTTTTAGCAGGCGTGGGAAGAAAGCGCCGTGCGCCCTTCATAAACCTGCGAAGGAGAGGGTGTTGCCCTACAGATGTGCCATCGAACCCGACATGGCACGCAGCGATAGCAGCTAAATAGACCTTAATAGTGGAAAAGGATCTACCTTTATCTATTAAGTCCTGCAAAAAGCACAAAATATCAGCAACGGAGCACTGATATGATATCAACCTGTGCCCATCACACCACTTCTCAAACACGCGCCACTTACAGTCATACAGAGACCGCATAGAAGCGGCTCTAGCATTCTGAATAGTGGCGATAACACGAGCAGGAAGCCCAAATGTGTTTAAGTTCGCCCTCTCACGGGCCAGGCCCAGAGAGCCACCCTGTCCGGGTGGGGGTGGTAAATTTTTCCATTCGCCTGGGACAGGAGGTCCGTGCGTAATGGGTGGGGCCATGGCTGGGCATACAACAGAGGAGAAATCTCCACCATCCATGGTGCTTTGGGCCACCTGGGTGCTATCAGGAGAAGAGACAAGTTCTGATCTCTCACCCTGGCCAGGGTAGGCAGAATCAGGCAGAGAGGAGGGAACGCATAGAGCAGCACTCGTGGCCACGAGTGGGCCAGCGCGTCCATGCCGAGGGGTGCGTCCTCGTCCCGTAGCGAGAAAAACATAGGACAATGGGCGTTTTTGTGCGAGTCGAAGAGATCTGCGGCCGCCTGGCCGTATCTCTGCCACACAAGGCCCACTACCTGAGGGTGGAGACGCCAATCTCCATAGAGCGGATTCCCCCTCGATAGAAGGTCCACTCCCCTGTTCAGAACGCCCGGAACATGAGTGGCTCGTACAGACAAAAAATGTCGCCTTCTCCATAGCAACAGCTTGTGAGCCAGAGCATGGAGCTAGGAGGAAGCCATGCTCCCTTGGCGATTTATATATGCTACTGCAGTGGTGTTGTCGCAGCGTATCAGCACATGATGTCCCCGCAGGCGGGGCAAAAAATGCCTTAGAGCCTTCCACACAGAGAGGAGCTCCAAATAATTTATATGGGCTAAGTGAAGAGTGTTTGGCCACACACCATCCACTGTTCTGCCCTCTTGTGTGGCTCCCGATCCTGTTAAGGACGCATCTGTCGTAACCACTTTCTGCAACATGATCGCCCCGAGTTCCATGAGTGTAAAACTCCGTCTTCCTCCAGTGGCGCAGCGCTGTTAAGCACGAGCACGTCACTGTTACGGTGTGACTGAGATCTTGCAAGGGGCTGAGGTGGAGAGATAGGACCCACTTCATATAAACCCTCATTCTCAGAAGGCCCAGAGGCAAAACTTGAATTGCCGATGCCATAAGACCCTGTAATCTGAGACATGCGCGATACTGTACCCGCGCTCCTTCCTTGAATTGTGAGAGAGAATTCATGAATGAGCGGATGCGTTCCCGCGATAAACGGTCATGCATTGTCACTGAATTCAGCTCCAGACCCAGAAACACAGTGATATGGCTCGGAGAGAAGTTGCTCTTGCTCTTGTTCACTCTGAAGCCAAGAGAGGTGATGTGAGCGATCACACGGCGTGTGTCTTCCATCACTTCCTCCGCGGAATCAGCTATGATCAGCCAATTGTCTATATATGTGAGGATTCTTAGACCCGCTATTCTGAGCGGTGCCAGCCCCGCCTCCGCACACAGACAGAACACTCTCGGGCTCAGCGAGAGCCCGAAGGGTAGAACTGTGAACTCGTAACACACGCCCTGGTAGGCGAAACGAAGAAATTTCCTGTGCGGAGGATATATGCTTATGTGGAAAAAAGCATCTTTCAGATCGACTGATGTGAACCAGTCGTTCTGATGAATTGAACAAGAGAGAGTGCCGTGCGTCAACATTCTGAAATTGTATGTCCTTAAGTGTTTGTTCAACAATCTGAGATCCAGAATAGGACGAAGGGAGCCGTCCTTTTTCGGGACTAGGAAATAACGAGAATAAAACCCCTGGTTGTACAGATGCGAGGGTATCACCCGTACCGCCCCCTTCTCAAGAAGGGAGGAAATCTCATCTTTCAGAACGTGAGCGGAGCTCTCTTCCGTGTGAGAAGAGAGGATTCCGCTGAAGCGCGGGGGTTTTCTGGCAAACTGGAGCTTGTAGCACGTCGTAACGGTGCGAATAACCCAATCGGGGACCGACACAGACTGCCAAGCTGTCGCATGAGCGCTGAGAGAACCCGCGCGCGTTGGGGATATACACGGCGCTGCCGGCACGGCCGGACTGCTCATTCGTGGTGCAATGGCGCCATCTAGTGGACAGACTGGCGGCGACATGCGGGACATCGGAGAAACGGCTGCAGAGAGCAGAGCGTTTACTCTTGGTGTTTGGCTTTGATTCAGGTTTTTTATTTTCGAAACACACAGCGGGGCCGAAGCCTTTATTGAGTGTATGAGGAGTGATTTGTGCAAACTGTGAAGAGGCTTTGGTAGAGCACTTTTAATCATTGATTTTCCCTCTAGCTCTGGAACAGGGAGCTGGTGAGGGGGATAGTGTATGGGGAACACCTGAACTTGTGGCGTGTGAGGGTGGGCACCCGAACACGGAAAAAGGGGCCCTTGGGTTGAGAACTTTCTCATCTTGGGTAAAGGGGGAAGAAAACTCAAACTTACGTCCAATGGGCTGGCTGCCCGTGAACCTGGACCAAGAAGCCCCTGAAGGGGCATATCAGTTATGCCTCTTGCGTTTGCCATCCGAAGTGGTGGGGTTAGGGGGCTTCTTTGCTGCAGATGCAGTATAAGATGACTTACCCCAGGTCTTAGGTGGCTGGTTAGTCTGCTGGCTAGGCTGCAGGCTGGGTTGCCTGTTGCGGGACTTGTGTTTGGCCGCATTATCAAACGGCCGATTTGAGGCCGGGGCCTGAGGGGGACGAGAGGGAGCCTGGCGTGCAGCAGTCTTCCTAGGCAAGCACAGCTTAAACGCCTCATCCTCCTTCTTATCATCACAGCACTGCTGCATTAGGGCAACCGCTGGACCGAAGAGAGCCTGGCCAGGCTCCACCGAGGCTCCTGCAATGCGCCTTTTCTCACTGTCGGGCAGACCAGAGAGATTTAGCCAGAGGGCGCGTTCCCCGTAACTGAAAGAGCCATAAAACGTCCGCTGGCTTGGACGGCCATACGGGCATTGCGCAGAACCAGGTCATTAACAGTGACGATCTCTTTCCAGAGAGTAGGCGATGGGGAACCTTTATCCAGGTGCTTACCCATGTCCTCCAATAACTCAGCCTGGTAGGCTGAGAGGAGGGAGGAAACATTTAGTGCTCGCACCGACAGAGCAGACGCTTTGTACGAGGTCTGAAAAACCGAAGCCGTAAAGCGGTCCATCTTGTTCGGGAGTGCTGGCTTGGGGGGGAGCCAGAAGACCTCCCTGAGAGGGGCTGAGGTGTCTAGCGATGGACGGCTCGATAGCGGGAGGGTCACCCATACCAAGCGATGCCATATTCTTAACCTCCAGACCCGTTAAGCCATGCTTCAGGTCGAGCGGGTCGTTCCAAAAATGGCGCATGTGCTTAGCGCACGCGGGGACAATCGGCAAGAGCTGTTTCCGCGAACCGGCCGGGGGGCCGAGGAGTTTGCCGTCGTAGATGTCCCTCTCCTAATTGGCGGTATTCTGGAGCGCCGGCCAATCGATGCCGAGCCGAGCGGCCGCTCGTTCACACAGGAGGATCGCGTGCGGTTGTGCAGCTGCGCCGCTAACTGGAGTAGCCTGGACGGACGGGGTGGTGTCCTCGTCCTCTGAGCCATCGAGCAAAGAGGGATCTTCATCTTCACCCGAGCCGGCAGGCTCACCATGAAACGACGAAACCCCGGGTAGGATATCGTCGAGTAAGCTCTCATCGGCCTGGTCAGCCCAACTGAGAGACGGCAGACTCTGGGAGGCCACCAGAGCTGTCCCGCAATCGACCGCCTCAGCATCCGAGTCGCACTATTCTTCGGTGCCCTGGGTAGAGGCAATCTTAAGCCGGCGCCTGAGAAGCTTCTTAGGCAGGGCGAGGCAATGGCTGCAGTTTTCCGGCAGCGAAAGTGCTTCCTCGGCGTGTTTAAACCCCATACATACGAGGCAATAGGGATGGGTATCCCTTGTGGCGATAAGGGAGTCGCAGGCGGCAGGGCATGCACGTGACTGCGGGTCCGATGGGGGAGCAGATCGTTTATCCATGCGGAGAAACAGTCAGGCAGCCTGGTAATAGAAAAGATGGCGAGCATGGGTGGCAAGCTGACCAATCGAAGATAAATAGCAACCAACCGTAAATCCTGACAACACGCCTGGCGAAGGCTGATCGGAGATATGTCCTTCTGTAGGCCAAGTGAAGTAGGACAAGCACAGTAAAGCTGCATAGCAAAGAGGTCGCGAGAAGCGAATGTCAACTGAGGAAAGGTAGCGCGTGCAGTAGCTTTTATGCATTAGGTGAGGGGGCGGGTCCTCACCTGGCATAGGGCTCGCGCTCCTGTCTGTCTAGCCAGACTTGGTGCAATTGGATGCTTCTACAGAGGTCAGGTACGGATGCCCTTCCCATAGGTGGATCTCGAAACGAGATGATGATAGAGAACATGTCCTTAGGCATTTCCTAGAACTACGTGTTAAGGTCTTCTTCTGCAGTGCATATTTGGAGTTTCTGCAAGAAAGCGCCCTCTGGCTTTCGGATGCAGCAGCATTTTACCGTACATCACTCACAAGTTGTGCATAAATCACGTGATATATATTTTCGGTTAATCAGGCAGAAGTCTAATGACGCGCTTGTGATAAGTGCAGGAAAAAGCGAGCAGAGAGCTCGTGCACTCTCTCTGTCTGCAAACTAAAGTGTGCGTTCCACTTCATTTGGTGTTGCTCAGACTGAAAGGCATAAAAGCATCGCGGGACAGACTCTCTGACGGATCATTGATGTCATATTACGATCGTTCTGTCGACACATAAACAAGAAAACAATATCTAAATATCTATATATATGTCAGGTGTAATAAGTGAATGATGTTCAGAATGATTGTGTTGATGTCATGCATTACTGTGTGTTCACAGCAGGTGTTCATGTGTATATATGAATTATCAGGACATTACACACTGTTAGTAAATAAACGTCATGTGTTTGTGTGTAAGAGCACTGACATAAAGAAGAGTCAGTGACACAAATACTGATCGATCTGCATTTTTAA
>NC_079914.1:15230920-15248420 GCF_024868665.1 Triplophysa rosa
TCTACAAAAGTGTCATGTTAATGTGTAATTCTTGTAAAATAGTATATTGTAAATTGCTGAGTTTCATTCTTATAAAATCTTTTAATATATAAATCTTTTAATGAGTGGATTCTTGCGTGTGGGTAGGTGGGTTGATGGGGGGCACCTCTGGGGCTGTTGCCCAGGGGCACCATGAGGTCTTAATAGGCCTCTGACTGTATGTGATCATTTCACCACAGAATGTTTGACCGTTTGACCATCAGACAACAACATTAACAGCACAAATGTCTGTTATTTCACACTGTCATTCTTCAGGATGTTGAATGATTATGTTAATAAAATCATTACTAAAATAAAGCTTGTGATACTCACTGACACTGAATGTAGAAAATGAACTATAATGTCCTCCTCCTCTCTTTCCGCTGATGATGTATAGTTGATAAAGTCCAGTGTGTTCAGATGTGATGTTTGTGACGGTGAGATCTCCAGTCTGAGGGTTCATCTTCAGTCTGTCAGTAAATCTCTCATCAGGCTCATAAACTGGTTCACTGGTGATCTCTCTGTAGTAGAACGGTCTGTTGATGCGATGCCGAACTATGAGATCGCCTTTAAACCTCCACTCGATCACGTCATCATAGCTCCATATGCCAGTACGAGTGTGTAGAGTCACAGAACCTCCTTCATTCACTGTCACTGTATCACCAAACACACCTGCAGACACAAACAGCGAGAGATCAAACACTGTGTGTCTGTAAAAGATTCAGTTGAGATCTGACTGAACCCATCAAATCAGTCACTCAAAACACATCAGAACACAAGCGTGCTGAGACCATTTCACAAGACTGTAAGATTAGTAAGATTTAGTGTTTACAGTTTATTTATGACAGTGTGAACATATATAATAATTTAGTTCTGAGTTACTTTTGAGTTTTGAGCTAGTTAATTCAATTGAATATAATGTGGTAAAAATAAAAGACTGTTATTTAACAATAAGGTCTGGCAAATGAAGGCCGGTGGCAAAATTACAGCTTTTTGTAAAGAGGACAACAAAGGAGGATTGTGAAGAGTGACAGGTTATATTTGTGTCAGATCATTTCATTTCCAAATAAATATAACATGAAAGAAGTTCATTATGGTATGGTCAAGGTCATTATGATTACTATAGAAACGGGTGCGAGCGACTGAGAAAGTGAGTCACACCAGTGCGACCAGTGGGAGAAATGAGTCTAGAGCCCTGAACAGATACATACAAAACTATAACTTACAATACTCATCCAATAAAACTGTTTCATTCATAAATATGATGTTGTGGGTCACAGGAGGATGTTGACATGACAGATTTCATATATCTTGAGTTAACTGTATGCAGAGGCGGATTAACCATATGGGCAATTGGGCGAGTGCCCAGGGGCACCAAGACTTTAGGGGCACCAAATAAGACCGCAATACAATTTTTTTTATAAATATACATAAGCACTTGATTTTTAAGACTTAAGTCACGCATCTGTGCTAAATAGGCGTGGCACCATGTGCGGGAATACCCCCACTTTCAGATAAAAATGGTTCTGTCCTCCACACTTTTTCGACACAACTCCGCCAACATTCCCGCCCATGTTATCTGGTTAGTTACATAGATTTGAGTGAATTAACATTCAGCCAATCACAAGTGAGTGTTATGAGGCGAGTCGTCTTTCGTGTAGCCTACACTTAATCTTCAAACAGATGGAAGCGGGAACGATGCAGAGCGCATTGTTGTAGCGGCGACTAAAAATGCGGGGATTAGCACTGATTAATAAAGGTATATATACATGGAATGTGTCAGAAATAAGATGTTATAGTGCCGATAATGTATGCTAATAATACGTGGAGGTAAGGCCACTATTTAAGGTCCAAACCTGGGTTTTAAAGTGAAAGTGAAGAACGGTCGGTGTCATCACTATAGCAATCAATTCATATGTGTCCTGTTTAGTGGAGTACACTTTTATCTTAGTACTTATGTGATCGTTTAGTAAGAAGAATATACACATACTGTGCTTAAAAAGAGCGTTTGAATAGCTGTATAGCAGTTAAAATAGTAACAATAACGTTTCATGTTATTTTTATGAATAACCTTGCTATACATTGTAATCTGGTGAATGCCACTTTGGTGAATTAAAGTCCCAATGTCCTGAAAATCTGTACATTGTTCCATTGTCCCCCTAATGTGAATACATACATGCAAACTATATGTGTGTGTGTGTGTTCATGTTTGTATATCCCGGTGGGGACCTAAACCTGAATACACACCAACACATGGGGACTCGTGTCACCGTGGGGACGAAAATTGAGGTCCTCATGGGCAAAAAAGCTAATAAATTGTACAGAACAATATTTTTTACAAATCTAAAAATGCAAAAAGTGTTCTATGATCTTTAGGTTTAGGGGTAGGGTTAGGGATAGAATATACAGTTTGTACAGTATAAAAACATTACGCCTATGGACTGTCCCCACGGGGATAGTCAACCAAAGCCTGTGTGTGTGTGTGTGTGTCCCTGTACCCCCACTTTGTGGCACGCACAACATTTACACCTGTTAAAAAAATGTTAGTGATTTTTTTCACTACATCAAAACCTGAACTGTAACATTAAAACAAAAAGCAGGTGCCCCTTAACTACAGTAGGCCTAATTGTTAAAAATGCTTGATGAAAAGAGTTGTTTTTTGTGTTCTAGTCTACAAAAGTGTCATGTTAATGTGTAATTCTTGTAAAATAGTATATTGTAAATTGCTGAGTTTCATTCTTATAAAATCTTTTAATATATAAATCTTTTAATGAGTGGATTCTTGCGTGTGGGTAGGTGGGTTGATGGGGGGCACCTCTGGGGCTGTTGCCCAGGGGCACCATGAGGTCTTAATAGGCCTCTGACTGTATGTGATCATTTCACCACAGAATGTTTGACCGTTTGACCATCAGACAACAACATTAACAGCACAAATGTCTGTTATTTCACACTGTCATTCTTCAGGATGTTGAATGATTATGTTAATAAAATCATTACTAAAATAAAGCTTGTGATACTCACTGACACTGAATGTAGAAAATGAACTATAATGTCCTCCTCCTCTCTTTCCGCTGATGATGTATAGTTGATAAAGTCCAGTGTGTTCAGATGTGATGTTTGTGACGGTGAGATCTCCAGTCTGAGGGTTCATCTTCAGTCTGTCAGTAAATCTCTCATCAGGCTCATAAACTGGTTCACTGGTGATCTCTCTGTAGTAGAACGGTCTGTTGATGCGATGCCGAACTATGAGATCGCCTTTAAACCTCCACTCGATCACGTCATCATAGCTCCATATGCCAGTACGAGTGTGTAGAGTCACAGAACCTCCTTCATTCACTGTCACTGTATCACCAAACACACCTGCAGACACAAACAGCGAGAGATCAAACACTGTGTGTCTGTAAAAGATTCAGTTGAGATCTTTCATCTCTGAGTCTTGACCAGTAAATGTTTTCTGCTTAAATATAAAGTCTGATGTAGTTTACTCGGTTTATAGGAAAGTGAGTGCTGTATAATGTCGTTACTTACCGTTGATGAATAAAGAGATGATCAAGAGTGAACAGATCGTGTTCATGTTGTTAATAAAGATGATCAGTCAAGTGATTCAAGAGTTTGTTCAAGTTTTCAGTGTTTGACATCTCAGCCACCGCCTCAAACACACTCAACGAGCGAGAAAATAAAGACTAAACTAAACTAAACTAAACTAAAGACTAAACTAAACTAAACCTACACACACACATACATGCATGAAGAATAACTGATGAGTTATCGTTTACGTGAAATTCTGAAAGTAATGCAGTTTAAAAATGGCGAAATTGTGTGTGTGATCATGAGTTAAAATGTAAAACAGCGACACCTGCTGCTGACAAACAAAAATGAACTTACAAATGTAGAAATGAAGTGCTCGAGACATGTTTTTTTGTCGTATTGATGATCATTTATACTGTATAACCAGTTTACTACAAATCTAGCAGAACCATTAAGTGTTCTGGTCTGTGGACCCATTTTCAATGTTTGTAAATAAAAGTGTTGTTTAAACCTCAGATACTATATTTACTGAATATAAACAATGTAGTGTTTAACCGAACAAAAAAATATACAATAATTTTTCCTGGTAGTCTACATTTTCCTTAAATGTGTATTAAAGATTTAATGTAAGTGGCTAAATGGCTAAAACTGTATATTAAGACATGATTTTTTCACCCATATAATAGATTTTTCTTTTATCGATAGTACATTGATTTTTTTTAACAAAAACAGCACCTTTTTATAAATGTAATTTAAAAAAGAAAAAAAGACAAATATGAACCATATGCTGTCTAATGGCAAAAAACTAAGTATTTTACATATTTTTTGTATGGCTTTTTGATTTAAAAACGAAATAATGCTGTGGGTCTGAAAGACCTGTAAACACTGTAAACAAACAATGAAGACAAGGGTTAAAATAACTCTTAACTAAAAACTTTTACTGGTACATTTAGGAGAACTTGTAATGATAAGTTCAAATGTTTTGTGAATACGAGCCCAGATTTCAATGACATGACAAGAAGACTAAAATAGACGTGAGAATGAATTACTGAATGAAGTCATTTTGTTTACTACATCCTAACTGTGTAAATATGATCAGATTTGTCATGGTTAGCACACAATACTTGTTACAGTAGACATGAAATATATAACTTTGTATTTGTTATATTTTTTTATTGCCATCATAGATGAACAAACAGATTACTAAACCCCAAAAAACAAGACAAACATTCAATAATCATTAACATTTGCAATCCAAGTTATGAGCTCATAGACGAATGTTGTATAATAAAGTCAAAAGTTATATGAAAAGCTAAACTTTGGCATTATAAAGTGGTGAATGTTGCTCGTGTACAGACTCAAAGATACACGTGTAAGTTACAGTAGATGTGACTGTGTCCAATATCAGCGATGATCTGATGGTGAAGTCTGAACTTTTCTACATCTGACGTCATACAGCAGAACTGCGACAGTAGCCACGCCCACCACAGCAGAGATGGCCAATCGGATCACAGGTTCAGGACCATTACAACAGCATCCACAGTCTGAGGAATAAAAGAGGATAATGCGTCTGAATTGAAAATACTGAACTTTCGTAGATGTTTTGTCAGTTTGTGTTTCTTTCTACGTGACATCACAGCTCACTGCATCCCAACTGAGAGGCTGGAAACTTCCATAAAGATCGAACTGAACTGAAATGAGATGCCCTGCATCCAATCACAGACTCCCAAATAAAACACCAGAGCGATGATATAACACTCCGTTTCCCCTAATTATCAATTCATATAAGAACAGTGTTCTGTGTTTTCAGACTTTTCAATCTATAGATGTCATTACGGACACAAGAGGGCGCTATTTAACTGTACAAGAGTTGATGGGAAATATGTTTTTGTGATTGTATTTTGGTCCCCTGGTGATTTTTGACTGAGCCTTTGTCTCGCAAGGCCCTTTTCTCCATAAGAACATCCTGAAACACACTTTTTCCACTAAAGAGACACTGCTTTGCTTTGATCATCTTTGGACAGACAGTGTTTTCTACTCCAAGACAATTCTGCAAAATCATTCTACAAAGTTCTTAAGGATTGTGGATCTGTAGAAACATTAAGAACATTTTACAAGATCTTAAATGTAGAAATTACAGACAATGAATGGGAGGAAATCTGGAGGGATGCAGAGACCTGGACTACATGAGTCATGACTCACCTGAACACTTGTGACAGAGTTGAGTGATGTTGAGATGTTGTGTGTGGTTTGAGATGGGATTGTTGATGACACATCTGTATGTGTTTGTGTCCTGATATTCCACCTCCAGAGGTAGAGAGAGTCTGATGTTGAGATCAGACACACTGATGCTGGACAATAAACTCTTTCCTTTGTACCAGGAGAGACTCACATGTGTCACATTCATCACTGAACACAACAACACACATGTTGACACTGAAGATCTTTCTGATGATGAAGAACATTGAGGCAGACAGACGAGCTGGAAAACATTTAAGGAAAAAACTGTCACGAACATCAACATACATCTCTTCTTTGCATTTATTCATTCATTATTTCTTATGTGATGTTTACTGTACACTTACATTTATTTAATTCAGTGAAGCATCTTTTATTTAATTTACCGATAAAATATTCGATTAACGGATGATTAAATGCTTAACATGCCTAACGTTACAGTATACACGGCAGCCCCCACCTGCACCCGCAGGTGTAATTTAAGATTAACATTAAACTTCTAAATTCTACGTTGAGGGCTGTGTTTTATTTGTTTACATGCACAAATATTCTTAACATCATCATTATGACAATAAACTGTGTCCATCACCTTAACGCGCATTTGAACTAAGGCAAACTCAAGGTTAAATCTGCATATAGCACGTTAAATTTCTTCGATAACTCTGAGATTATCATCCCATTTAGGCTTTTTTATGCACATTTGCAAAACATCTAAATAGTTGGATAGAAAACCCCTCAGATATGGCACATTCCGTTACTTCTCCCACACCCCACTAACTTGACTAAAGCCACTTTATGTCCCGTTCACATTACAAGCAAAAAAGTGACATGATCCCATTTGTTTCAGTAGAGAGCTGTGATGGGGCGTGTCTCGCCACTTGACAAAGTTGAGAAATGTTTAACGTTATGCAAATGAGGAGCGACAGCCAATAGATGAGAAGCTGGAATACAGTGTTCTGTATGAACTGCACATGAAGGTCGCTGAAGAGTCTATTATGGGTATGAATACGGAGACATTGACAAGACACAACGGGAACTAATTACAGGGTTCTTCTTATTTCTTGTTAGTGCATCTTCGTCTTTTCTCTTTGCATCTGATCTCCTCGACCTTATGATGTGAGGAAAGGACATACCTGTGTATCCTCACCTCCTCAAAGCAGTTTGCACTTTGAGGAACACATGGAAACACGAGATCGAAACACCAGAGGAAAAACTGCGCTCTCTTACCCTATGACCAAATATATTTCAAATACTCAACCAAGCAAACACAATTTATTTTATTGACACTGAATGCATGCGGAACTCCTAACCGCTTCACGTCTGGGTTAAAGTGAAACATGGTGTGGAAAAAAATGTGGTTTGGTTGGCAAGCATGAGAAGTGTGTTTGTGTTTGTCTATTCAGTTGCAGTTTGTGGTTTATGATGTTTTGTGTGTATGTCAGAGGTATGAACAGTGTGTGTTGGTGGATGTGTATGTGTAACTAAATTGTGTTTCTTTTGTAGTTTCTTCAACTCTACACAAAACAGGTTTAATGAAGTATATTATATACTGTACATGTGCTAAACAACGACAACAATAAGACCAGGACAAACAGACATAACGACAGCCAACCTTTCTGTTTGTGTGTGTGAGCGTAGTATGCATAAATGTATGAGGATGATTAATATTGACAGTGATAACTCATAGTGGATGGATAATATCTACAAGTGTGTGAGAAATGTAGGAGACATGGAAGGGGGTGTCTAAGAGTGTATCTACTGAAATAAAAATGATGATTATTATAGTAATAATACATGATTATAGTGTTGCCTCACATGTTTTCCATAGAGATGTATTCTAATTAGTACATTTTTCCAAGATGCAATGTGTATGGTAATGTTACGTTCCCAAGTTGTTTTGGGTTATGGAGGGATGGACATAAAACCTGAAGAATAATCAACGGGTTGCTTGTGGCTAGCTCTGATGTACATGCAACAAAAGAGTGATAGTATTTTCATACACAATTATTTACAGTTTTAACCACGAACACGGAGGGAAAGAACACGAGCGTTGCTAAAGCAAAGAACAAAACAGCATGCACTACTTTTCCCCATCCTCTGCTAAAACTGCCTACAAGAAAATAAAACAGAGGTCTTCAGTGTTAAAACGCCCGGAATAAACCTACACTCTCTAACCAAAAATAATTATATAATAATAATAATAAATAAATAATAATAAATTCTCGTGGTTCCGGTTTCAAGGGAGGCTTTTATAGGCGGAACCTCGATGTAGATTGGTGCCTGCCACAGGTGTGTCAAGTAATACTGACAAGCCGGTTAACCAATGGGCTGATCCTAAAGAGCGATAGAGAGAGAGAGAAACAAAAACAAAACAGCACCGCGCAAACAATTTTCCCATACACAATATTAGGCACGTAACAGGTATTCCTTGATTTCCAGTTCATGAGGATTGTTTTCTTGGCAACAGTAAACGTCACAAGGAGTTGCTGTTTGTATGGTTAGAAATGATTGTAGATAAGGCGCCTCTTTCTCTCTTCAAATGACCCGCGGTTTTACATTTAAAATAATGAATATGCGCGTGGAAAAGACGCAAAATGTGAATCGGGCCTAAGTCACCCAAGTATGCCGAGGGAGGGGGACATTGGGACGTTAAACTGAAGGCACATCACGATTGCTGGCGTCTCCATTCCTCAGAGGCTCATTTGTCTCCATTGCCTCTTTTCCTGTCTTGGAATCTGTAAGAAACACAAAAAAGACAAATCAATAAAAAGGAGAAGCAGAGACAAACATCTACAAATACATTCTTGTACAAAGTGTTTCAGTAGGTCACTTGGTAAAGTACTGAAGATCATGGGCAGGGCCAGATGTAACCTGCAGACCTTTTCTTTTGCTAATTCTGCACAAAATCGTTCTGAAAAAATCTGCAAATTCAGCAGAATGATTTTAAATGTGTTCAAAAGAGCCGAGAGTATGGAAACAGAAAACATTACAAATAATATCTAAAACGTCACTTCTAAACTTTCTTGAAGCTGTGTTGTAGCTTTCTACATTTTGTTTTTTTTTATAACAGGGACAATGCATATTAACAAACATATTAATGTTTTTGTTTTTATAGTTTTGCTGCACATTTTTTAATAATTCTAGAACAGAACTGGGCTGCGTTGCCCAAAAGCATCGCAACTTCAATTTGATCTTAGAACCATCGTCACCAGTGGAGCTACGATCAACATAGGCTTAAGATGCTTTTGGGAAACGCAGCCCTGATAGTTTTTGTGTGTGAGGGAGATGTGTGACAGGCGCTGCTGCATTCTTGTACACCATTACTTTAACACAGTGGTTCTCAAACTTTTTTGTTGTAAGGCCCCCTTTGTGTAGAGTGCATTGCTTTGCGGCCGCCCAAATAAAGACTTAGAATCTTAAACTTAAAATTTTAATTAAACCAAGAAAATATTCAGTTAAACAATGCTAAAACATCAATTCTTTTGGTTGGTGGTGTTTTTCTGATGTTTGATTGCACAAAATGTATGATAGATAACTATATTTCTAAAATGCCACACAATCTGTGGCCCCCCTGGAACCATCTTGGGGCCCCCCAGGAGGCCACGGCCCCCAGTTTGAGCACCACTGCTTTAACACACACATTGACTTCAACACATTAACTATGAAGTAATTATGCAATTAATTAAAAGCCCCAGTATAAATGTATTAACAAAGCTTTTCTTTCGTTTGATATCTGATCAAATCCAAAACTAAACCACGTGAACACAAACTGCCAAAACATTTGAAATCGGAATATAAACAAACATGTTTACATGTATTAATCTCCACTGCAGCACAATAAAGAGGATGATTTTACTCTTGTTGTATCAGCTGTACATCATTCTTACCTTCATGTCTCATTATGCGGCGACGGTAGATCACAACACCAACAACAGCAGCAATAACCAGGACGAGGAGAGAAACACATATTCCTGCTATCACACCTGGAGACAGACCTGTGTGGGATAAAACATATTCATCATCACTTCAAAAATCAACACCCCTTCACTTCCATTCTGCCGGTTGGAAGCAAACTGATACGTGGTATTATATTATAACTCGACTGCGTTATTCTTCCAGAAGAAAACCATATTCAGTTAGGATGCCTTGAGGGCATAAACAACTCTTAAATTGAAGAACTCTGTGATTGAAAAGAAGTAGAAATAATAAATTCAACTCAACAAATGTCACTTAATTGACCCTTTTCTCTTTTGTACTCATCTCACAAAAGTCTAAGATTACAAGCCTATGAATAAAATAGTACTTTAACTTTATTCATGTCTGTTTCTGTTCGTGAAACTAACATTACTTTATTTTCTGAAATGCAAATGATGTAAAATGATTGTCTTTATGTTGGGTCTGTAGAATTAAAACAAATGGGTTGGTTCATTTTAGCTGCAACTTCAATAAGAAGTTAAAAATCTTATAAATGTATTCTACTCTAAAGATTTATATGCATCATCACATTTCTTGTGTTAGTAAAGAACTGAATCAGATAATCACATATACTGGTTGATTTATTCATTTTTTATATTTTGGATTTTAAGAACAAGTAGAAGTCGTGTTGAATGTCATTTTACCTAAGTGAAACTACCACAGTTTTAACGTAAGAAAAGCAATCAGGTTGAGTGGAATTTACGTTTGTTTTACACAGAGTGAACGACTTCAACATGAGTTTAGCATCACTGTTAGCATACACACCCCATGTAGACGGAGCAGCGAGAGATGAGTGCACCTTTTTTTGTCTGTACAGTAAATGATGCGTGTGCACGCGCGATCAGTCAGCGGATATGAGAGACGCGCGTCAGTCAAGAGAGACTTAATGTGGACTCACATGCGAGTATAAACGAGCCGTGAAAGACAAGCTGTGCGTGCGCATGTACTGACGGCTGTGACGTTATTGCCTGCCTGCATTGCAGGCAACAGAAGATCGGCTTGGAGTCACCGGTCCCGGTCGATCATGTGAAAAACCGTACGACGGTCAACCGGTGCACCTCTAATGAATGCTTTATTTTGATTGGTTTACAAATGTTCAGGTGTGCAACATCAAGAAGAAACTGTGCAGAAACTTCACTGTGCAGCTCCCTGTGCTGGATTGCTATTTATTTGGTCAATAAACAAGGTTCAAGAAAAGGTTGCCAATAACTGTAACCAACATTTATTTCATAATGAGATACTCCGTATTTTTTCTTCAATAACATTTTTGTGTGTGTGTGATCAATCGAGTAAACAATGCAGATTAATTTCCACCATGAAGATTTATTTTTTACTCTGGGTGCCAATTATTCTGAGAAGGACTGTGAAAAGCTTTCAATGAAATACTGATTGACGGCATCGTTAATATTACTTTGAATCTAAACTGTTCTGAAAAGACTTTAATTATACTGAAGAGATCTCCTCACCTGAGTCAGTGACACTGAATGTCTTGTGTATAGTGTGTGTGTTACTGCCGATGGTGACGTCTGCTTCATACGGTCCAGAGTCTTCATTCTTCATGTGTGTGATGGTGAGAGATCCAGTCTGATCATCCAGCTTCAGTCTGTCTCTGAATCTCTCTTCAATCAAATGTGTTGAGATCTTTCCATTCACTGTAATGATTTCAGCTACAGGAGACTTGTTGTGTTTGATCTTCCAGTGTATCTGGTCATTTCTCTGTTTCTCATTAAGATCAATGTGTAGAGTGACAGAATCTCTCTCTTTCACTATCTTCACTTCAGGAGACAAACCTGCAGAACAACCAGAAAGAGGAAAAGAGAAAAGAGTTAAACAGCAAGAGAGAGTAAAGAACAAACACACTGACAGATGTGTCTCATCCAGTATGAACAGCGGTCTCAGGTGATTCAGACAGCAGCATTTGTAGTGAGACCTCTGATGTTTCCCTAATAACACTGAAGGACCGTAAGATAGATGATTATGTACATAAAATGATTATTAAAGTAAAGCTTGTGATACTCACTGACACTGAATGACTTTGTGATGGGCTTATCATAGATGATCACTAGTTGATAAAGTCCAGTGTGTTGAGATGTGATGTTTGTGATGGTGAGATCTGCAGTCTGAGGGTTCATCTTCAGTCTGTCAGTAAATCTCTCATGAGGGTCATAAACTGGTTCACTCCTGTACTCTCTGTAGATTCTAGCTATGCGAGAGCCATTAAACCTCCAATCGATGACATCAAATCTCGGTAGTTCAGTAAGATTAGTGTGTAGAGTCACAGAACCTCCATCATTCACTGACACTCTCTCAGTCTCATCACCAAACACACCTGCAGACACAGAAGCGGTGAGAGATCAGAGAGAATATCTTGGGTAGAACATCATGTTTTCTGCTGCAGTGCGCATTATATCACATTAAATATGAAGTCGCTGTAATAAATTCTGCTTTTCAAAATCTAACGTGTGAAGTCAAACTGATGCCACAGGATTGTAAAATATATGAGCAAATCAACAGAAAAAACATGTGGACAAGTTTGGCTATTATATCTGAAATGAGATTAGAAGGCTAAATCTACTCCCATTATGTGCAGAAAGCGAAAGTGTTGTATAAATGTTGCTAAATGAACTTACCGCTGATGAGTAAAGAGATCATAAAGAATAAAGAGATTTTCTTCATGTTGTTGTAGGTGTTTAAGTTCATAAAGATGATCAGTAAAGTCAAGGGTTTGGATCTATGGCCGCCGTGCCCAGAAACACAGTGACGCACTTGAGAATAACGACAGAAGAACTAAAACTAAACGAACACACAGATACTGATATACTGACGAAGAACTAAAATGCTGCTTAAAATGACTGAATAAGACGAGTGGCGTCGACGTGATGTTTTCCAGAATAACGTTAGTTAAAAAACATAGTTCAGTCTATAAAATGGTGGACGTGTCTGCTTCAGTCTGAGTGTGATGATGAAACGAAACTGAAACTTTTCGGAGCTTTGAAATGAATCAATTGCTCCGCAAAACGATTCACTGTTTCGAAGCACTTCTCCTTCACCACTGAAAATGGCTCTGACTCGTCCACATAAGGATCACCTTGTTCTTTGGTTTGACTAAAAACGGAATAAAAATGACTTTGTATATGTAGCGGGAATTTCACTACAATGTAGTGGCTTTTATTCTGCACCATCTAGGACGACTAGGAAAATGAAAGGAGCCATGTCCCCACCCCTAGAACAATTAATTCCTATTCTTAAGCTTTTAAGTATGTGTTTTTCTGTCTTGATTGTGTCTTTCTATTTGAGTTATGACTGATGAGAAGAACGCTCCAAGACTAAGAATGCCCCTTGGAGTGCGATTAAATAATTGATCCTTTTCCCCAATTACCAGCCAACAAGACAGGAGGAATGCCCCTACTCCCAGATGAAGGTTTTACACTGATTTTCTTAAAGGTGTAGCAAAGAATGAACAGAATGAAGCAACAATCGTAAGATAAGATAAACTCTTTGTTTCACTTTTCTTTGGGTTTCACCAAGAAATGTACAGTATATAATGAAAAACAAAGTTTTGTTCAGATTCAACTTGTTAAGTTTCTTTTCTCCCCACAATAACCCTCAAATAAAGAGTAAATAGGAGAACAACAATTCTAAATGATGTACAGCTAGGGATGTAACGATTCACCGTGAGCCGGTTGAAAATCGGTTATAATGAGTGACGAGTCAAATCGGTTGAGGTGTGAACTGAATCGCAATACATTTTTTGAACAGCAGGGGCCGCGATTTTCACTGCAAATCTAAACGTGGCATGCTGATATTTCTTAAATACAAAAAATCCAAGAAAAGCTCAGACAGTATTAGTTTATTTATATTAAAGAGACTTTTTCTATTATTAATTTGTTATAAAATTGCAGTTTAGTTTTGTTATTTGAAATAAAACATTATTTTATTATACAAAGAAATGTGAAGCATTTAAGAAATAATGCAAGGGAAGTTGTTCATTTCTAATTTGTTTCAACTCATTTTGTGAAAATAAATCGTGAGTAAATCGTGAATAAATCGCATCGTGAGATCAGAATCGTGACTCGCATCGCATCGCGAGCTGAGTGAATCGTTACATCCCTATGTACAGATAATACTTAGTACACTCAAAAGTGTTTTACAGATAGTTCACTCATGTCAGTTCTCATTCTTGAGCGAGGTTTACAATCCCAGTGAAAAACGTTACCTTACAGTAGAACTGGGCTGGTGTCGAGGAGTCCAGTATGGCAGGGTAACTAACTCAAGCAACTGGCTCCGGTTCAAAACAAATAAATCTCTTCTTTACCGTTAAACACACAAAAAATGTTCCAAGGAGAAATATCACAGAGGGAGGCATTTCTACAAAACGTTTCCGGTAGATGAAAAAATCCTTTAACTCAGCGAGGCGAATTTACTTACTTGCTCAAACTCGATTATCAGTTCATTAGACCATGCAAATGTCCATCGAGAAAAACAAAAACTTTACATAAACTTGCAAATCTGCAAAAAAAACGAACTATGAAAAGAAAAATGTTGTCAGAAGTGACAATGAATTTGCAAAGCCGTACGTATGAAGGTATTTTTGGTGCAAAACTACTGAGCACCTGTGAGAGTGGAATTTGTAGTTGTAGAGGTCGGCCACACATGTGTATCAGTAAATCTGAAATCAAAATGTGAAAGTCTACATGAGACACTCAGCATATCGAGCTCACCACCTAATAAGGCAGAGAATTCTCTGAGATGTTCTAACAATGTAGCTACTAGTTCTATCGTCTACAGACACCTAATAATCTTAAGAAACACTTGAGCCATTTCTGTCTTTGTGCTTTAATTCGTGTGCATGCGATTTAATGCTTTTATCAGCTCTGTCTGTCCGCAGCCTCACATCAACGCACGTACACCTGGCTCCGCCTTCACACAATGACGCTGTATCGGGGAGGGGGCGTGGCCAGCTCGAAATGCATTTTCAAGTCCACATTGAATTTTGCAACACTCGGCGCGCTGTGTAATGAAAATGCAATCCCAAATGTTCAACCCGTGAATGTTAATGCATTTAGGGAGAATAACATTGAATGATCGTTTTGCAACAGTTTTGCTTGGCTATCTTAAACACATACACTCAATGCGGGGAATGCATTTTCATTTTCATTTTGCAACTTAAAGAGCGTTAAAATATGCATTCAAAATACATATTAAAAGTAGTGTAGGAACGGACAAATGTCAATTGTGTTATTGAATTTTCATTTTCATTTTGCACATTAAATGTATATTTAAAGTTATAAAGAATAATACCACAGTATAACCTTGAGTCCCAAATTAGTACCACGGTAACAATGAACATCATAATAGTGCCATTCGATAACGTTATTGTAAAATTATGAGGTCGGATTAGGCCTATGGGTAACAACTTCACAAACATGCTAAATATAATCCAGCGACAGACGCCATCAGGCATAAATAAGAGTTAATACACGACAACAATGAACAATCTGTGACATAAACAGTAAAATTACATCGAGTTATAGCATTTTGGTGCGGATTAAAAGCGAACCGCGCCTCGTTTCCAGTTATAACAAGAGAAACATCGCGAACCTGAAACAGCGCCGATCAACACGACGAACAGCGGGGAGAGACATCTGACTGACATCTTCAGACAAACTATACTGTTATTCGCTTCTTCTTCTTCTTCTTCTTCTTCTTTTAGGATTTAGTGGCGGTTGGCAAACCAACTATTATTTACTTCTTCTTCTGGTGTTTTATGGCGGTTTGACAAACCCACGAAAGGTGCATTACCGCCACCTACTGATCTGGAGTGTGGAGAGTACTTCGATTTGGAAGGAAGACAGTAAAATAAAAAAATAAAAGGTATTTTAATTCCTATATTCTATCTATTGTTCCTGTGTTTTTTAGGTATTTAAATAATAGTTCATGTACTCTTGATTGCCTTGACCCGTTTCCTAACAATACTTTTAAGGAGATATTATCCCAACCGTCCTAATTCTTGTATTAATTGGAATCTCTCCCTTTCATATGCACTCCTATACATACTCCTGAATCTGGAAAAGATATCTTCCTTTAAACCCACTGTTCCATAACGTTTGCCATTTCTTACTTACTTCAGATGATATCACTCTCTTGAATTCATCTTTACTTAAAGCTAGCTTCATTTCTACTTGTGGATGATTTAATGCTTTCTTCAAGTCTACTTCTTCATTTCCATCCACAGCCACGTGTGCAGGTACCCAGAGGAAATTTACCTCTATCCTTAACTGCCTTATTCTAAACAAACTTTGTAAAACTTCAAATACTAAGTCTTGCCTAGCTTCAGATTTACCACTTAGTAGACTAGTGAGCGCAGCCATGGAATCTAGCCTCTATCTTTTTAAGTAATGTTTTGTTCGCAGAACTGTATTCTACACAACCATAGTCTATGTTTGATCTAATCAGCATAATAAATTCTTTTCAATGACTGACAGCTTGCCCCCACTCAGCTCCTGACAAGCACCTTAATACATTTATTCCTTTTTTGCATTTTTCTATCAATTTCTGAATATGTATTCTAAAACTTAATTTAGAGTCCATCCACATACCCAAACATCTTACTACATTAATTTGCTCCAGCTGATAACCATACATTTTGAGCTTGGATTCTTTTTCTTTTTCGAAAAACATATTGGTTTTTGCCCATTTTTCCACCTCGTTCACTGCTTTTTGCATTTTACTTTCTACAATAGAACATTTCGCCCCCTTTTCCATAGTGCTCCATCATCCGCATATAATGATCTTCCTATTCCAGTATCTACGTTATGATAGATGTCATTAATCATTCAATTAAAAAGAATAGTTCCATTCTCAATTGGAAGACTCTGAGAAAAAGCCGTCCCTACTCTTACTTGAATCGTTCTTCCAAACAAGAAACTCAGAATCCAGTTATACATTTTTCCGTCAATTCTCAAGCTTTCCAATTTCAATAAAAGCCCCTCTTTCCACAACATATCCTAAGCTTTTCTACATCAAAAAAGACTCCCACAAGCACTTCTTTATTAACTTGAGCTTTTCGGATTTCAGCTTCCAGACATACTATTGAATCCATCGTATTTCTCCCTTCTCTAAATCCACTTTGACATGCTGAAAAAATGTTTCTACTTTCAATCACATATGTCAACCTATTCAGATTTGTCATGGTTACCACACAATACTTGTTACAGTAGACATGAAATATATAACTTTGTTTTTATTGCAGTCATAGATGAACAGATTACTACACAAACACTATAACAAGACAAACATACAATAATCATTAACATTTGCAATCCAAGTTATGAGCTCATAGACGAATGTTGTATAATAAAGTCAAAAGTTATATGAAAAGCTAAACTTTGGCATTATAAAGTGGTGAATGTTGCTCGTGTACAGACTCAAAGATACACGTGTAAGTTACAGTAGATGTGACTGTGTCCAATATCAGCGATGATCTGATGGTGAAGTCTGAACTTTTCTACATCTGACGTCATACAGCAGAACTGCGACAGTAGCCACGCCCACCACAGCAGAGATGGCCAATCGGATCACAGGTTCAGGACCATTACAACAGCATCCACAGTCTGAGGAATAAAAGAGGATAATGCGTCTGAATTGAAAATACTGAACTTTCGTAGATGTTTTGTCAGTTTGTGTTTCTTTCTACTTGACATCACAGCTCACTGCATCCCAACTGAGAGGCTGGAAACTT